>NW_028145367.1:1915021-2148449 GCF_050948025.1 Trichoderma camerunense
GGGTTAGTACATGTATAGTAATATAAAGAGAAAAAGAAAGAAAAAAAGAAGAATGAGGAAAGGAATTGGATGTGATTGTGACGAGATTGAGAGCGGCGTCTTTCGTCACATGGCGGGGGCGCGGGCTGTGTTTATCTTGCGTCGAGTGAGGTGAGCGGGTGAGGTGAGGCGATTGGTGAGAATGGCGTGCAGGAGGAATCGTGGCATGGCAATTGAACGGCGGTTGGTCAATTGACGGTCCAATCGCAGATGATTTGTTCGTTTTGAGAATGGATTGGACAGAGGGAACCTTGAGAGGTGCATATGCGTGTATGTATGTACGTGTATATGTAAGTGAGTGCGTATGTAGGTATGTATGTTATATGTTACGGAGTAGCCTATGTTGTGCCGTATGTATGTGTGGCATGAGAGAGATAAGAGAGAGGGGGGCGGATGCTCGGCGGTCGTCCGTGCAAGGAAGAAGGAAAAGCAAGGCATACATTACGAATGCCTGAGTCAAGTTTTGGGCGCACGTGTGAGTTATCATTCCTGGGTGAGCTGCAGGGGTGCGAAAGGGAGGAAGAACAATGGGAGGATGGATTTGCGCGGTGCCAACAGGACATTGACATTAACATTGAGAAACTTAAGACAGAAGAGATGAACAGAGCAGAAAGGTTTGAGAGTAGAAGAGGCAAGAAAAGAGTGAAATTCCTACTATTTCGCATTGGTATCTAGTATGTAATGCCTTGACTCAGTCATCATTAACTGACATGTCATTGCGCTTCATGTACATGTACCTATGCCTCACGTCTTTACCGCAGTCTGCATGCATGCAAGCAGCAAACCAACAGCATAAGCGTTGATTTCTTCTGGGTAAAGAATCTTCTCTCAAAAAAGATTTATAACTTTACTACTATATCGCCATTAAAATGTAGCAAGACTCAAAAAGGGTTGGAATTAATTTGTCAATTGCAGTCTATGCAGCCTGAGCAGATTTACCCAGGTAGGTAGGTGAATATGCCATAACCTCCATACATAATACACATGATTTCCCCTTCCAGCTTATTGTCTTTTTCTTCTTTCTTTCGTCTTTGCTTACAATCCCATATCCAGCGCGCGCAGTTCTTTCATTATACATCATACAAAAGACATACAAAAGAAAACAAGAAATTCATCGCTAAAACTGTCCCTTCTTTCCCCTCTTTGCTTTCGACGTCAATTTTTAGAACTGCTTGCCCTTGTATCCCTTGGGGGCCAGCACGACGTTGTACTCGAGATCCAGCTCAGCCTTGTCGTCGCCCTTGAGCGGCTTAAAGTCGATAATGAGATCGTCCTTGACGGCGAAGACGGTGTCGGTGGCCAACCAGGGGTCGTCCTTGGGGTAGAGCTGGGTGGTGCATCCCTTGTACTCGGGGTGGGTGACCTAAATGAATTGTTGCGTTAGCCTATGTCCTTTCATACTGATTTCTTTATTTTTATATATATCCAGGAAATTAAACTCACCATGATGTGAATGTGCGCAGGACGCATGGGATGTCTGTCCATGAGCGACAGCAGCTTATACGAAGGCCCGTCGGTAGGCAGCGAATACGCCGTGGGATGGTAGCAGTAGAACCAGTATTTGCCGTTCTCGTCGGCCCTGAACTTGCCGCGCAGGTTGTTGGGCGTCTGGTTCTCCGGGTCCTGGAAGTCGTACTTGCCGTTGGCGCTGGCCTGCCAGATGTCGAAGACGGCGTTGGGGATGGGCTTGCCGGTGAGCAGGTCGGTGATTGTGCCGTGCATGAGGGCGACGCGGCCCGAGGGGTTGGGATCCTGGATGATGGAGGCGCCGTTGTCGCGGAAGGGGGCGTTGGGGGACCAGAAGGGGCCGAGGATGGAGGAGGAAGTCGGGTCGACGTCGCCCTCGGCCACGATTTTGTTGGCAATTTCATCAACGAGGCTGTGATGTTGGTGTTAGTTGAGGTGTTGAACAAGAGGTGAGCTTTACAAAGACTTACGACTCCAAACCCAGGACATCAGACACTCGGTGCGCCTCGTTGCGCGTCTTAGTCGAGATTTGGCCCACGGCGTTGATAAAGTGCACGCCCGTCATCCACTCGTCCACCGTCAGCTCGACCTCGCGCGCAAAGTCGTGCAGGTGCCGCAGCAGGGAGCTCATGACCTCGCGGTTGCGGGGTGTCATGTTGGGGCCCATGGTGTCGATGACGCGCTGCGTGAAAGTTGGGTCGAAGCGGCTGCTCTGGCCGTTGGTGCCATTGGTGGTGCCGTTGGTGGCCATTTTGGTGTTGATGAGATGTAGATGAGGTGAAGTTATAAGATGAGATAAAGGTTGAGGCGAGAGAGAGCATGCAGCTGCTACTGTGTTATACCAAGGTATCAAGAGAGTCTATCTTGGAAAGGATGAGTGAGGTGTGAAGAGATGGGGAGAGGATGGAGATGGACGGGAATGGCAAGCATCGAGATATATATATATGAGAATGGACAGATGGAAGTAGTATATAGTTGCTCCGTAATAGTTATTTGAATTAGTGTGTCTAACAGCTGTAATACGACTAATCCAGCACAGCAGCATCTCCGTATTCATCCCACTTGATCTCACATGCCATCATCCTCCCCCAGGCGGATAAAGGCTTTGTCTCTCTCAATCCCGCGCCACCCCGTCGTCAGTGGACCCTAGCTTAAGACTGGGACCCCAAAACGACGGAAAGCATGTCCGGGAGCTGATGTCGGGACTCGTCGTTAGCGAGCGAAACGAGGCGCGGGACAGCCGTACGAGTACTAATGTACTTGTATCTCCTGGGTATTGCCGCAGGCTTGGTGCAGGGGTGGGTTGCATACAAACTTGCAGGTACCTGGCTGCTTTGCCTGGATAGAATCATGTACAGAACATATCGCGACATTTCTGCCTCTCTTTTCTCTTTGTCTCTCTTTTTGCTTCAACTTTTCTAATTACTTTTACATGCAACTTATTTAGCAATTAATTCTCTCTCAACTTCACTGTAACACACTCAAACTCAGCTAAACTCCCACTAATTCAACCATCAAATTCCCATCCCACTCCCTCCGGATTCCCCTTCCGGCCCCCTTCACGGCTACATCCTTTATCTACCCGGCCCTGCCATTCCCATTCCACCCCAATCAATTACCGAACCTACAAACCGGCGGCAAAAGCCCCTCACTTGCTTCCCCTCTAGCGCCCTTCCCCCACATTTCCTTCTATGTAGCTCTTCTTTTTTTGCCCCGCGATTTTTTCTGTTCTCCGGATCCAGCGCGCGGCAACCGTCCAATGCCCGTGTTTCCAATACTAAGTCACTCGGACTTTTCTTTTCCTATGGTATGATTTTTTTCGTTAATTACAATTCGGCGCCTCGGATATGGCGGCGCTAAGTTTCTTCAAGGGGAGAGAAGAAGAGCGCGGCACTAGCTTCGGGATTTTTGGGGGTTGTTGGAGTAGCAAGCCGAATGACGATGCAGGCACCGGGGGGTAAAAGAATATCCTGGACCTGGAGATATTGACAAGCAATTACTGTCCAATGTATCCATTGATACTACTACTGTGACACCCCGTTTGGGCTATTGATTCCAGTTGCCAGCTTCAACGTCATGTGCAGATGAAGCCATCACGCTCTCTTCTCTTTTGTCATCGTAATCTCGGCTCCTGCACACGGTTCTTCTTTCACAATCCCACCTTCAGACACTCAACCTCAGCTCATCCTCGTCCCGCTCTCTCACACATCGCAAACCACCAAGCTCGACAACACCATAAGAAATTGCCCAGGATGCCGGTCCATCACCTCATGGTCGGCACGTGGACGCCTCCCGGTGCAATCTTCACCTTTGCATTCGACGACGAAGCTTTGACGCTCAAGCTCGTCAAGCGCACGGAGATTGCTCAAGATGAGCCCATCTCGTGGATGGCCTTTGACGTCAGTACAGCTGCTAACATCTCTTCTTCATTACTTGAGTATATTGACAATGAGGTTTCTGTACAATAGCATGAGAAGAAAGCCATCTATGGTGCCGCCATGAAGAAATGGTCCAGCTTCAAAGTCAATTCTCCCACCGACATTGTCCACCAAGCGTCTCACCCCATGCTTCACCACCGTACGTCTCATATCCATCTCATATAGCTACCTGGCTATACACAACTCATATCCTCAAACTCACCATCTAACACAAAAAACAGCCCTCGCCGCATCCTCCGAAACAAACACCCGCGCAATCTTCCTCCTCCCCGCCCGCAAGCCCCCCTACGCAGTCTACTGCAACCCCTTCTACAAGCACGCCGGCCACGGCTCCGTCTTCACCACCGACCCCAACTCCGGCGCCCTCACAACAAACGTCCAAAACTACGAGTACCAGCCCGACAGCGGCATCCACGGCATGGTCTTCGACCCGACCGAGACGTACCTCTACTCCGCCGACCTCAAGGCCAACAAGCTCTGGGTCCACAAGAAGCTCGACTCTGCCTCCCCCGAGCTCACGCTCGTCGGCTCCGTCGAATGCCCCGACCCGCGCGACCACCCGCGCTGGGTCGCCATCCACCCCTCGGGAGCCTACCTCTACGCCCTCATGGAAAAGGGCAACCGCATCTGCGAGTACCTCATCGACCCGGCTACTCACATGCCCGTCTTCACCCACCGCCACTACCCGCTCATCCCCCCCGGCATCCCCGACCGCTGGACCCAGTACCGTGCCGACGTATGCGCCCTCTCCCACTCGGGGAAGTATCTCTTCGCCTCGTCCCGCGCAAACAGCTTCGACCTGACGGGCTACGTTGCTGCCTTCAAGCTGTCAGACACCGGCGCCATCGAGCGCCAGATTTGTCTGAATCCCACGCCCACCAGCGGCGGGCACAGCAATGCCGTTGCGCCCAGCGACTGGTCCGACGAGTGGGTGGCCATTACCGACGATCAAGAGGGATGGCTGGAGATTTATCGGTGGCAGGACGAGTTCTTGGCGCGCGTTGCGAGGGTGCGTGTCCCGGAGCCGGGATTCGGCATGAATGCTATCTGGTATGATTAGACATGACGAAAGAAATAGACGGAGGAAGAAGAAAAGAGTTGGACAATTCCAAGGTAATAGAATCATAGAGTCCAGACTAAAGAAAGAAGAAGAAAAGACGTAGAGCATGTAAAAGAGACATGTAATATTGAAATAAAAGAGAACAAGAGCCTGTGTTCTCTGTATCGAGGACCAGTATCCGAACCCTTTCAAAACGCTAACATATAAATAGTGAAAACGGAGACTGCACTTTTTGCGACCCAGTGACCAGTATAACATTTTTGGTTTCTTCTGTGCCCTCTTTCTTCTTTTTGACATCATCCATCCTCCATCGTATTTCCTCCTGTTCCATGCACACTCGGAGTCGGCATTTCGTATCACCGCCGCTCGCTTGCACCATTCTGGCCCTTGCCCAGTAACGGCGTGTTTTCATTGTGCTCTTCCGTGCTCTCTGTGTCGACATTAGTCACCTTTGCGTCAGGAGTCGTGGTTGTCACCACCGTCGTTCCTAAACCCTGCTTGATCTTAAATACGCTTCCTCGCGTGCTGCTCAACGGGTTGGCCGCGCGGTTCGCAGGGCCAAGCTTCAACTGCTGTCGCATCTCGTCGAGTGAAGCTTTCACAGGTACGGGATTCTTCCCGATACGACCGTCGGGTCC
The DNA here is from genome assembly GCF_050948025.1 of Trichoderma camerunense. Taxonomy (NCBI): domain Eukaryota; kingdom Fungi; phylum Ascomycota; class Sordariomycetes; order Hypocreales; family Hypocreaceae; genus Trichoderma; species Trichoderma camerunense. The sequence continues at coordinate 1,920,664 of NW_028145367.1, forward strand.
TGCTGAGTGTTGGCGCTTCATAAATACGGCAGTTTTGGGAGGCCGCTCAAGGTGGCCCGAGTCGCTCTTGTAGGAGCCGACTTCGACATCCTGACCTTCTACATGCTTATGGTTATGGTTGCTGGCATGGTCTGGCGTCTTCCTAACAGCCACACCTGCGCCTGGCACGTCGCTATGTCTACGGTGAGCTCGGGGAGCAGGGGTCAGACGCCGAATAGCCTTGTGTACATCGACGTAGACATCTGATTCGTCAACAATTTCCCTACATATCTCGTGTCAGTAACTAGATTGCGCCGCAGGTAGTCGTAAAAAAAAGATAAGAACAGGCAGGGGGGGCAGAGAGAAGAAACCAGGAAAAGGGGAGCCAAAGTCCCATCTACTCTACTCACTCTCCAATAAGCTCTTCAATAACATCTTCCAAAGTGACAACACCGAGAGCACCGTGGTTAGAACCGGGGAATTCAGAGACCAGCACCATGTGCGATTTGCCTTCTTGGAAAAAGTTGATAATGTCCAAACAGCTCGTCTCGGGGCGTGTTTCCACAACAGCTCCCAATTGCACGTCTCTAACCAGAATCCGGTCCTCGGGATCGTACGTAATGAGCGTCTTGACGAGAAGCATGCCTACAAAGTCGGTCGGTTTGCCTGAGCGGTAGATTGGAATTCTCGAGTATCCGGAAGAGAGTATCGTATCCATGGTGGCCTCATCCAACACGTGGTCCTCGGCAAGAGTAAACACATCGTCCATAGGCGTCATGACTTCCGATATGGGCTTATCTTTGAGATCTAGGACGGCGGTGATGATGGTGACCTCATCCTGGTTCAATCGTTCCGATACTTCGCCAAGAGACTTGTGTAGCGTCACAAGCGTCTTGAGGCCGCTCTTCTTGTACAATGTGCCATGATCCTCTCCCAGAATCCAATCAAGCAGCTTCGCAGTGGGCCACGCTACAGGGCCCAAGAGGTACATGAGAATCAAGACGGGCGTGGACATGTATCCGCCAATAGGTAGGCCATATCTCACGCACACAGACTGAGGCACGATTTCACCAAAGATGACTATGCTCAGGGTTAGTCTTGGGACACGCGGCAACGGAAGCAAACGAAAAATCAATGCCAAGGATAGGTCAGGGGTGCTCACCGATAAGAATTGTACTACCCACAACAGCGGCAACACCGCCACCCAAGAAGCGGTCCAGCACCACGGGAAGCGATTCGTTAACGATGACGTTGGCGAGCAGTAAGGTGACGAGCACCCAATGCTTTCCGCGGTTAAGCAGAGTAAGGACTCGTTTTGCGTTTTTGTGTTGCGGTTCGTTGGGGTCGCCGGATAGGACCTGGAGGTAAATAGAGTCTTGGCCCATCAATCTGCCGCAATGTCAGTTTCGCATGCCTCGGGTATTTGGGTTTGGGACAACCGTACGCGATAGTCAAACCTGCAAAAGCACCGCCTAGGAGAACCAGCGTCATCGACGAGACCGCCAGCACCCACACAGGGGTGTTTGTGTCATGGTGGTCAGGCGCCGCCAAGGACGACACTGGTGCTGCTGAAGCCGTCAAGCAGAGACCGAGCACTCGCCCCAAGCCGAGGACAGCAGGGCGGAAGCTGGCAAGCCCTCCGGATGCTCCTCTCCTCGGCATAGCAGGATGAGTTTCTGGCTGGCTCGGATCGAGCGATGAATGCGTAGACCGCCGGTATCGAGGCTGTTAAATGTCCGGCCAATTGTCCTAGAGAGGGCACGTCTGGTGTTGCGATTGAAAAAGAGGACCCGCAGTCACTGGCTGCTGACGGTCGCGGGCGGACTGTCGTAGCGTGCGATCGCCAGAAACGCGATGACGACGTTGAAGAGATGGAAGCAATCAATGACCGAGAAATAGAAGAAGTGGAAGAGTAGAAACGAAAAGAGAAGCTCGTCCGTCAGGGCCGATGTCGATGCCTCGGGTGGGTTCCAAAGCCCTTGCGCAACCTCGCGAGGTTTTGGGAATGGATGAGAAAGTTTCGGTTTTGCCCAGCAGGAAAGGTCCAAGTTCGGAGCTCAAGCCAGACACAGCGCAACTGTCGGGAAGCTTTTGGACGCTCGAGCCCTGTGGGCCGCTGGAAGGTTAGCGGCCTCGGTGGAATCCAGTGGACCGTGCGCCAATGACGACTGGCCTGGTTCCTGCGCCAAAAGCGGCCCCACGCTCGGCAGTACGGCAGCAGGTGCTGTAGAGCGCACTACGGCCGATGTACACTGTACGTACCAGTCAACCGATGTGTATGCCCTCTAACAAGAGCTCAGTGTTTCTGCTTGGTTGAAACACACTCGCTCCCCATTCCACTGCCTAGCATGGCAGCGCATCAATCGCATTGTAAGCAGCTGATTCAGAATGGGACCACTAAATAGAGTAGTATTTAAGCTATGCTTGATTCGTGCTGTTGCTCTCCAATGTCTCTCTCATGTAAACCAACCCAAAAGCAGCAATGCAACGCCAAACTTGAAGCTGAAGCCCGTTATATCATCAATGGCTAATCGATAAGATACAATCACAGCTGCACCAACACCACATCCAGTACTCCCTCTGACCTACGCAATCCCTCCATCACCTCTTCATCTACCAGCCTATCTATTCCCAAAATCATCAAAGCCTCGTTTCCCTTTCTCACCGCGTCTGCTTCAGCTTGCTTCGAATCTTCGTCTAAGCTGGCAACCTGCATGAACCTGATGTTGATCCCGTGAGAGCCCAGCACCATGCCGACACCTCCAATTTTGCCCGGCTCATCATAATTGTGCAAGAAAATCATCGTCCCCTCAGGAGTGAACGTTGCATTGAACCGGTCCAGCTTGGAAATATACAACCGTTTGCCCGAGGCGTATCCCTCAATGATTTGCTCTCCGCTGCCGTCCTCCGCGTGTGCTGCTCTCAGTGTCACCAGGTTCGCATACGTCTGCTCCCCCGGCTGGTGCGAGTGTGTCTCGCTAATTTTGATGCCCTTTTCCTTGGCAATCAGCGCTGCGTTGACAATATTCACGTGAGAGTCGCTGAACGATGCAACCAGGCCCTTAACCAGTGCTGCGTACAGCGGCTTCGTGTTGGACATTCCCGCCAAGTCGCCGTGATAGATCAGCTCAAAGTTGCGGCCGCCGACCAGACCTCCCTTGGTCCTGACGAAGTGTTGCGTGTAGAGACGCCCCATCTTCTCAATCAGTTGCACAAACGGCTGGAGCTTGCGATACTCCTCGGGCAGAATGATTGGCGCGTTGACGGCGCTGGTGGGAAGGCCGCCTCGTAAGATCTCGAGCACTTGTGTACACACGTCTATTGATACGTTTTCCTGTGCCTCGACCGTAGAGGCTCCCAGATGAGGCGTGGCCACCACTTTGGGATGCCTGGTTATCTGTCCGGCTGCCGAGTCTGGCTTTGGAGGTTCCGAAGTAAAGACGTCGATTCCGGCCCCTGCAATCCATCCTTCGTCGAGGGCCTTGACCAATGCTGCTTCATTGTATACACCTCCCCTTGCGACGTTGAGCACTCTCGCAGTCTTCTTCATCAACTTGAATTCTTCTTCGCCGACAAGATCAAGCGTCGTTGCTAGCAGTGGCGTATGAATAGTGAGAAAGTCCACAACAGGTAAGATCTCCTTCAGGTTGGATGCCAAGTCAACACCCGCCTGACGTGCCATGTCTGGGTTTGCATAGGGATCGACCGCAATGACTTGCATGCCAAGGCCCTTTGCCATTCGTGCCACATTCATCCCGACTTTGCCCAACCCAACAATGCCAAGGACCTTCCGTCCCACCTCGATGCCAACGAGCTTGCTCCGTTCCCAGCCGCCCTGCTTTAAGCTTCCATCTGCTCTGCCAATATGCCTAGCAGTAGCAAGGAGCAAGGCTATCGTATGCTCCGCAGCAGCGAGGATGTTCCCCGAAGGCGAGTTGACGACAATGATGCCGCGCGAGGTTGCCGCTGGCACGTTGATGTTATCAACACCGACACCTGCCCTCGCCACCACGCGGAGCTTCTTGCCAGCAAGAAGAACCTCTTCCGTTACTTTAGTCTCGGACCGGACGATTAAACCATGGTATCCCGGAATCTGAGAAATGAGTTCCTCCGGGGTCATGCCCAGCTTGACGTCCACGTCAAAGTGCGGTTCCAGCATCGCCATGCCATCTGGTGAAACCTTTTCTGGGATGAGGATACGAGGCCTGCCTTCGGCAACACCTCTAGCGGCGCCATTGCTTGTTGCAATCGGAGTCATTCTTCTTTTATTTTCTTTTCAAAGTAATTTTATTCAACCAAAAGTGTGATGATCTCAACCATCGGGCATCAGCACATATGTATTATCAAATTTTGAACGTCAACTCAGCAATTGTGTGTAAGTGAAGAGAGCAGAGAAGACACCACAGAACGCGAGTTTATATCAGAAAACACTCCAAAGCCTCGTTTAACAAGAAGAAAGTCGAACAGTCTCTTATATGACGTTTAGCTACGCACCGCGACCCCTCAGTAAGCCGTGTGTCCATGGCCGCATTCGTTCAACCACGCCGGACGCCGCCACGCGCGCACAGTCATTTGCACCACTAACGGATAACAAACTCCCCAATCCTGGCGTCTGCTCGGACTTTGACGTGGGCTGTGGCTAAACCAGGGCACGACATCTCATCTTGTGATGAACTGCCAAAAGCTAGGAACATAAGATGTAACCTTGACGCTTGCAGGCGACGAATCTAAAGACGTCTAGGACGACGTTGTTATGTCATGCGATTTGTTACTTATCTTTCAGGGTCCCCCACGAAAGAGCAAACAAAGATCGTTGGACAACACCACTTTAAAACACGCCATGTGCACCTGCGGCTAATAGCCTGTGTCGAACCTATGACCTTTTTCTCAGCAGCACAACCTTTGAGGATCAACCGGAGATGCGGAGAGCCTAAGCGATCGATCTTGGGGAAGCGGGGGGGCACCACCACCACAACCACCCTTGGGAGCTGTCCGTCTTACCATTGGACAAGTCCTGGGACAGCAACAACGGCCCGTTTTGCCGGTGCCTTTCAGCGACATCCATCCTTTGTCTGGTTGAGTTTAGGTGGCATCGTCCGACTCGGTGTCAGATATCGCCTTCTGCCGAGAGTGCGTGTCCCCCCACTGAGTGACGCTCCTGGTCTCACGCTTGCTGCTTGGGAGTTTTTGACTGCTGCCTTGGAGAGGGAAATGCGGTGAGACCGCTGTGTTTCCATGTCAGCGTGTCATTTGCAGCACCAAATATTCATGTGCCGGCCGATAGTGCATGATGGGTTCGATTGAACTGGGAGTCTGTTCCCTGGTTCTCATCCATGTCGACTAGGAGCTTGGCCGGTGAGATTTCGACAGGGACTGTGCACGATAAGAAAGGTGAATTACTTGCTTGTTTCCGTTGCTCAGACAACATGCAGCCTGTCAGATTGAGCCATAAATCCAGTTGCCCTCTAAAATACCTATAAATGCATTGTCATCCCTGCATGTGTAAACATGTATGATACATCATTTGCGCAAATTAGCCAAATTGCAGCATTAAACAGCGACTCAGTTATTCTTCGTCCTCTTCTTCGTCGCCGCTATGCTGCTCCTCGCCCCCCTCGTCGTCTTCATCGTCACTCTCATCGTCGTCGAGATTAGGATCAGGCATAACAACGCTGTTAAGAAAAGTAACCTGTTAAGCCACAGTTAGCATGGACTTTAAAATTGGGCAGAGAGCGGCGATAGATGAATGTAGTAAATGGGGAAAACATACGAAACCAGACAGGCCCCTCAGTACTTCCTTGAGTTTTGCCTGCGCATTGTCACTGCTTAGCAGTTCATCGTCAATCTTGGTCCCGACGGTGAAGTTTCGGAGCTTGAGGAGTTCTATATCTCGATGTGTGACTTCGTAACCCTAGTAATAGACAATTAGCCAAGCATTAAATAGAAACGTGGGAGAATGCATCAAAATGGCAAGACACAGTAACGACATACCATTGGTTTCTTTTTCAGCGCATTCTCTTGATTCTTCGCCACAAAAGCCTTAACCACACCCTCGACCCCATCCTTGGCCTTGACTAAAGGGAAAAACTCCTTCTTGAAGAGCGGGTCAGCAAAGGCTCGGCGCCACCTCTGAGGCCTCTCATCGATGCTCTGCCGCAGCTTCGTCAGGTATGCCGCCTCCGGATGCCAGAGACCGCCGCCGATGAAGGCGGACTTTGGCTCGCAGTGGATGTAATACACCGCGTAGGGACCTTTGCGGCCCGTACGAGACCACGCAGCGGAAAAGTGAGGCTATGTTTAGGTTAAGAGTGAGAAAAGAGTCTTCAGGAGGGCGATGGGATGAAGAGTGCCTACCTTGTATGGGGTGGGATCTTTGCTGAAGCGGATATCACGGTGAATGCGAAATATGACATCTTTGGCAGGCAATTCGGGTATGGTCTCGTCGACTTCAATAAGTGTCTGTGTTGTCGCTTCGACAAACGACTGCCAATCCTTCAACGCTCTTCTGTACTCTCCATCGTGTGCTGTAATATTCTGTGTCAGTCGACATGAAGCTAGATGTAGGGAAGGCTGGAGTATTCGAGACGCTCACCTTTAAGCCATGGTCTCTTATTATTGGCCTTCAAGTCCCGCAGAAACAGCATAGTGTTTTTATGCACCTTGTGGTCCTCGTATTCCACACCTCCCGTATCTCTCATCTTCTCCAATGGAATGATCGTAACCTTTCTCGGTCCGCCATCATCCTCATCTTCATCGTCTTCGTCGTCCTTGTCATCTTCGTCTTCAGGCACATCATTATACTGGTCCTCATCAGACTCCTCTTTAGCTTTCTTAGCAGGACGTCCGCGGGATCTCTTCTTCGGTTGTACTTCCGCTTCTTCCTCTGACTCTTCTTTGTACTGCTCTTCTTCAGATTCGCTCTCTGCGAGTCTAGCCCGCTTTTTTGGCTGAGTTACGCGCTTCTTGCGTTCAGAAACTACCTTTTCTTCTTCCTCTTCGTCACTTGAGCCTTCAAAATAGGCGCTCTTCAACTGCGTGCTAGATAAGCGGCCAGATCGCCGGCGCGTACCAGCAGCCTCCTGCTTCGGAGCAGATCGTTTCGCAGCAGGCATGACTGAATATTCAAAAACTTCAGGTGCTATTTCAAAATACCAATTGCTTGCTATGATGAGGAAGAAAGACACAAGAAACGCCTTTTGTTGCTGCCGCCCTTGTGAAGAGCTGATTCGATGTCGTCATTCGTCATCCATGGCGCGACAACGCGTCGTAGATATGAGCTGCCTCCGCGCTATCACGTGACGGATTCTTATATGATGGACCGCTTCTAATGGGTTCATACAAAGTCATACAAAATCACCACAGCTTCGGGTGAACGAGAGTGGGAGTGGGAATTTTTCATTCTTCTCTCTAATCGACTAATACTAGTGATTCTACGGCGAAATATCTTCGGAAACCTGTTCCAGCACGTCGGTCGGCCGAAATCTAGCCACCATCAACCTGATACCAAGATCACCGTATAAATCCATACGAATCCCTAGATTCGCTCACCATTTCCCGGACTTAACCCTGCCTCTCCCAAGGCATCATCGAATTCTCAAGCCCAGAGGCTTTGAACGTGTTTCGCATCGAGCCAAACATCTTCTTCAAAAACTCGAGATCTTTCACCTTGGCACTAATCCACTTCTCCGCCAGGCCATCCGTATTCTCGCCGTCTGGGCCCATGGCCTGGGCAGCCGTGGCACAAACCCTCGCCACGCTCTGCATTCTGCCAAACTCTTCTCCGGGAATTGCTTCCAATTCTTCAGGCAGATAGATAATTTCCATGACCTTGAGGAGACGCCGTGGGAATTCCATGTTGATGATCTGCTCGGACTCGCAGAGATTGATGAGCTTCTTCTTGTAAGACGCCCAATTAGAGGCTGGTATGGCCGAGAGCTCGGAGGTGAGGTAGATGAGTGTTCCCTCGAGGCGCTCACGGCGGCTATTGGCAATAGATGGGTTGAATGAGACCTTGGGTGGCTGCTGGTCTTGGAGTTCCTTGAGGCGAAGCAAGGTGCTTGTCATCTTGTCCTGTCGAGTGACCAACTCCTCTGGAGTAGCATCTGCAACCATGTCGAGGAGGTTGATCACCAGCTGTTCCTGGCTATCGTCTTCTTGATCTTCCGTGATTTCGATAGCCTTCTTGGCACCAGCAGTCTTTCTACGCCGAGATTTTGGAGCCGTCGCAACAGGGTCATCCAGATCCATGGTATCCTGCAGTGAGCTAATGTCACTTGCTCGACTAGCCTGCAAGCACGATCTCGAGTAAGTATCTGTTCCCTGCAATATATTTGCACGGAGTCAACACAGAAAAAATCCAACTTACCGTGAGTGGTGCGGATTCCTCATCGAGAGTGACATGGTCATTGTTCTGCGTATCATCAGCCATGTTGTCTGTTGTTGTAGTCGGGTTGACGATGGAGCCTGAAATATCTTTGTGCAGCTCTCTAGCTCTCAGTCGCTCGTTTCTTGCGAATGATTTCGTCGAGTCACCGCGATGATAATTCAAGACGTTGGCTACGTCAGCTGGTCAGGAGGGCGAACGTGGTGCTTCGCTCCTGAAAAGACGTGACTCTGCAACGATGGTGAAAGATGGAAAGGTCGAGGTCGTATCCCTCGTGCACACTGCAAATTACCTTGAGTCACAGATGGACTTAGGTTTGGCCGTGGTGGAAGGTAGAGAATTTTCCAGCTGCGAGTCACCTGGCTGCTCGAAGATATAGGCGTAACGTATCTACGTACCTCTATTCACTGCCGCCTGTGTAACTTGCAAACACCACGCCTGTTATAGCGAGTATGGCTCCCAAGTGAATTAGCATAACAGGCATCACATCTAATGTAGCTAACGTGACTTGTAAATTAACAGAATAATTCCATTTGCAGCTCTTATCACTACGAAACAATACTTATATCTAGCCATATATAGGTATCTTTAGCACTGTTGATGATCTGCGCTCTATCATGACAATGTAAAGTGCAAAATGCAGACGGCCCGCGATAGAAGAGATATATAGCTTAGCAGTACATTCGAGATGAACAAATATAAAGTAACAATGTCATATCCTTCAGAATATCATTGGCTTCCTCTATTAGAAGTTTAACATGGCTTGGGAGAGCTATTCCATAGACTTTTATAGCCCGGTGTAATCGGATTCTAGGAATAGAAGAGGGTTGATCTATCGCTCTATACCTAGGTATTATGCGTCAAATATTTTAAGGTAGAGAGGGTCCAGCTCACATTCCAACATTAAACACGTGTATCTGTCTCCGCCGCGGTGAATTGCTGGTAGGATTCTCGTAGGCTATCTAGTAGGGCTCCTTTTGGATGATGCAGCACTCGTGCAGGTGTAGAGTACACGATGAATCCATGTAGCCGTCCCAACGACGCCACTTGGGAATTTCATTGAGCAATAGAGGACTTGGTTAGGCTTACTATGTGCAACAGTGGTCAAATAGAATGAGCAAAGAGCAGAAATAGGTCTATGGGTAGAGTATATACAGCATTGCCTCTACATGCCTGTGGGCGTTGAGTAGTAACTGAAGGTTTTGAGTTGTTTTCGCGATGTCATCTCATTATTTATGAAACAGCAGCAGAAAAGTAACACATAGCGTAATTGTTTTATAGCAGAATTGAAAGTTTGCTCTCCTTTCTTCTTTTTAGATTGTGTGGTTGTGTGAGTGAATCCACGGGTGACATCCCCTCAATAGCCGATCAGCTGCCTTCATTCATCTTGCCCGTATCCCAACACCAAATCCACATAATCAAAGCACCAACACCCAAGAATAAACACCCAAAGTAAAAGTAAAACCAGTCGCTTCATCCCCGTTGTAGAAACACATATCCCCTCTTTGAATGTATCCTTTCATCCACCAACAAGCGCAACCTCTTCATAACGCCCGTCCTATTCGGCCGCGCAGGCTGTGCTGCGTTTTGGAGAGACTTGCTGCTGTTTGACGTGGAGAATCGTCGTTTGACGGATGAAGAGAACGGGAGAGTCGTTACGAAGTCGTTGTATTCGTCTGCGTTGGGTATCGGGACGATGAATCCCGGGTATGACAATCCTATCATACTGCTTGTTTGTTGGTTAATTTTGATGTTTTCTTGAGCTTCTCTTTGGGATATGATAACGCTGCTTTCTTCAAACGAGCTGGTTTATTGAATCCATATTATATAAGTAAAAATAGGGGGGAGAGAGAAATCAGCAAGACAGAAAAGACATAGTCTCCATTCCGGCATGCCATTCCAAGCCGCCTTTCAAATGATCGACGACGCCTCATCTGACTAGCATCACCCAGCTGACAGACTCAATTCACATCATAAAGCATATATATGCCCATGGCATAACTTATAAACAGAGAGTTGCATTTAGTGTCTGATCTTTGTCTATTAAGTCTCAATGAGGGCTCTTGTTTTTCCATATCACAATTTATAAATGCACTCTTTTTGGGTCAAATGTAATTAATGAATATTGCTCAGTCATTGACTCGTGACAATGAATGGCATGAAAGCTTGTCAATCAGCCGTCTTGAAACCATCAGCCGCCACGCGCTAAATCAAGCCATAGGTATGCAACAGTATCATTCCAAAAGCTAAGAGTCGTGAGACTCTCCAACACGCAAACGTGGAACATGTCAATGCAAGAAGAGGACTGACTCAGCCAGTGTTTGATAGACACAAAACGCGGCAACATCATCTCACAGCAGCAAGTAGAGGAAACGTCCATCTTCCAAGAGCATACAGCAGTCGAGCATCGTGTTATATTCGATTGACTAACATCACGTGTAAAGACAACAGGATAAAGCATCGTCAGCATCGAAAATGCCTCCTGATTGAAGCCATGTATTGCAGCTAGCCTCCCTCTCTCTGTCACTGATTCAACTTCCAAATAGACCTGTTCCCAACGCCCGATTCTAATCCCAAATGCAAAAAGCCAAGACTCAATCGCCATATCATCTTTTGTGCCCATGATGTATCCATTTGCTAAATCAGAAAAAAAGAAGAACAAAACTCCTCCCATGGTTCCATGCACGCCATCATATACAACGCATTACACATTGACTCGGGCTTCCGTTAGCTGGTTTCATCCACCTCCAAGCCCTCCAGAACTTTGATAGCTCTTGTGCCCTCCATCTCGAATCGGTTGACCAAAGACTCGCATTCGAACTTGAGCTTCTTCTCGGCCTCGGCTGCGTTAAAGTAAATCCACTCTTCGACAGTCATTCGTCTTTCCGGACTTGTCAATTCCTTTCCTCGTTTCAAAAAACGATCTACCTCATTCTCCTTGCCCGGACTTTCGAGCGGCGTCTCAAATATCGCCTCCAGACTCGCCGTTACCCATGGCGTTGTGCTTCGAACACCGGCCATAACGTTGCGCTTCGAAGGTGATCCATGGGTGGGAGTTGACGCCTTGGGGGCCAGCACAAGGCGCTTGGCGGCGGTGAGATTAGAGGGCGGCTGGTTCTCTGCGTCTGATGATTGAGGGGATTGCGAAGGCGATAGAACCGCCTGCCTAGCCGAAGGCACAGGCGACAAAAGCTTGGATGGAGTACCAGACAACGCTGCCAGGGACCCAGCCGCTCCCCTAGGAGAGAAAATGGCTCGGACTGGCGACTGCTTAGGCAATCGCATAGGTTCCTCCACTGATTCCTGAGCTTCGACAAAGTCATCCTCGACTTCCGTCTCTACAGGCTCCACGGGTATCGCTTCGACCAATTTCTTAGCCGGTCTTCCGCGTCCACGCTTCCCAGGAGCGCTCTTCTCAGCAGCTGCAATATCACGAGGACCGTGTAACACGGAGGTAGTTTTAGACGGCCGTCCCCTTCGTTTTGGTGCTGGGGCAGGCGCAGCCAAGATGTCTTCATCCGACCCCGTTGACTCCAGTGACAGCAATGACGCATTTGAGGGTCGACCACGAGCTCGCTTTATAGGGGCATCCGCAGGAGGGGCATCACCAGTCTCAGCGGACAATAGAGATGCTAATGACAACCTAGACGGTGGTCGACCCGGTCCGCGCTTAATTGATTGTTGTGACGACTCAGCAACATCAAGAGTGGCAGATTCATCTTGCGACCCGAGCGAGGCCCTTGGCCGTCCACGCCCTCGCTTTCCAGCAGCAGTGCTGCCCGCACTAATGTCAGCCGATCCCACTCCCTCTTCTTCCTGCTGTGACTCTGGGAATTCGGACTCAGTCTCTTGTTGGACCTTTTGGGCCTTGACTTGTTTTGCCCCTTTTTGCACACCAGCTTTGCGACCTCTTTTAGGTTTCGGGGGCTGCTCTGTTTCGTCAACCTCCATCTCAGCCTGTAAGGCTTTAAGCTCGTCATCAAGCTCATTCTCAGCGGGTTCGGGCACCGCCGGATCAAACATGGCATACTCAGGCGACCTTGGCTTTGCGGGTCGAAAAGCCTCATTCTCCGAGTCTGTCACAGTTCTATTTGCTTTGACCTTGTTTCGTAACAAGTCAGAATCGTATGAAATCTCCTCATCGTCGGTGAATTGTCGATCCAGGTCAGCCTCCAGTTCACGTTCAATCTCATCATCGTCTGGAATCCCGCCGCGAGCCCGTAAGGACGCCATGGATGCATGCGAGATCAACTTCGGGGCGCCCTTACGACCCCTCTTGGAAGGAGGCTGCGCTGCATTCTTTTTGTAGGAAGCCCTAGAGATGTCGGTCGCCTCGGAGTCGTATTCATGAACACCATCAATGCTACCAACGCTAGGGGTTCGTGACGCTCGCTTTTTCGATATTGGCCCGTCTGTTGAACTCAGTACTGGGTCTTCCACTGCGTCGCTCGGCCTCTTCTTGCCGCGCCTAGCTTTTGGGCGCTGTGTTTCTTCCTCCATCTGGCTACTCTGGTCCAGCTCAGACTGTTCATCTTTCTGGATCTTCTTTCTACCAGCCTTTGCCGCGGCCCCCTTCTTTGCTCTGGGTTTTTTCATGTCCAGTTGTGAAGCCGAAGACGCAGTTGTAAGAACACTGTCTTCAGGTCCTATGCTCGCATCACTGGCATTTGAAATGTCGGCTGCGGCTGTCCCATAAGACTGAACAGATGATGCCGAGTTGCGCGATGCTTTTCCACGTACAGAGCCTTTTCCCAGTGCCCTGTATTGGCTAATTAGGGAGAAAAAGGGACAATCAGGGGATCGATTGTAATGTTCATCTCTAGATGACAGTTAGTCAGTCTGTACGGGCCAGGGGACAGATGGTCAAGTCTCACAAAGGTTTGTCACCCTGCTCCCATCCATCGAGTGCCAGTTGACAGTATGTACACGTAGCCATGTCGTCTGATTCTTCGGTCGGGGTGTACTTCCACCCAGCATCCACCAGCTGGTAAGATGTCAGCATGATATTTCAGTTCCTAGGTTTCATCTTCTAGAGCGGCGACAAACCTGCTTAGTCTTGCACTTCCATCCCTTCTTGTTTTCGTGAGGCCATCGGTCCGCAAAAGTCGCTCTACGTGCTTCGATCATCTCGGGGTCGTTGGGATCCTCTCGTCCATAGTCGCCCATGTCAACCTCAATGGCAGCAACTATTGCCCAGCCGCAATGGGGGGCATGTTTGACGTGCTCGTATATCGGGTCATCGCCTGCTTCCCATCCATCGAGTCCCTTTCCGCATAGAAAACAAATAGTGTTATCTGGGCTATCAGGGCTTGGTCTAAACACAAACCCGGCCCTAGCAAGCTACAGAAGAGAAGAGGTCAGCACGTCTCCCATCGATGCGCTGCCTGGAAATAATAGGGCGCGTACGCTTGCGATAGAAATCTGCTTATGGGGCCAATTGAGAGCCTTGGCTGCTCGGCCACCGGTTGTTGATCCGCGCTTCCTAGTGGCTTTCTGAAAGGAAGCCAGGCGGGCTTCGTAGGTAAAATACTGATCAAATTCTGTGGCCATGTTGAGGATCGCCTCAGGCGTAGGCGAGGGATAGCAGCTGGAGGCTTGTTGTTGTATACTCGTATATTGGCTCCAGGTCGGAATGGCGTGAACAGGAGACAACGCAGGCACGAAGGGCGCAAAGCTCTTAACCGACTATCAGAGGCACAAGAGCAGCATCTCAGGAAGTGCCAACTGGGTGTATATCGGCGGTTTGCGAGACGTGATTGTGAGGTATCTGTGTTTTGTCGAGGCCTGATAGAGGTGGGATATCGGGGTTTCGGCTTCGATTGGGGGAGTTGAGTCGAGATTGTGCCTGCAAGAATGGACAGCAGCTGAGACAACAGTTGATTGTTTGTTTGACGCTGCATCGTGACGTGGGTCCGCGACCGCGTTTGTTTACTTCCATCGCAGGGGTGGGGCGCGGGTTCAGCCACTGAACTTACAGCGCTTGGCTCCCTGGAAGCCCCTGGAAGCGCCACACTAGGGAGGGCTGGCACCGTAATTTGCAATCCATGGATCATCGACCAGATAATAGGAGCTTGGTTGTAATAAGTTGAATATACAACTAAACTTACATTACAACTGGCCACAGCTCCTTTTCTCAATTTTCATTTTCAAAATCCATCATAAGGTAAATAGTAGGTTAGATGGTGACCAAGGGCTCAGGGCGCTGTAGTCGCAGAATGGCAGAGCCCGATAGCAGAAGTAGAGCTCAAAATCCTTGGTCTCAATCTTCTCAAGTACAAGTATAGGTATGTAGTTAAAATGAATACGATGGTGTAAATATATTTGTGTGAATAGAAGCATAAGATGAATAGAATAGAGTAACTTTATATATGGGATATCCAAGGTACAATACAGAATCTTGAACTGAGCCGCCATGGTCCATAAGAGATGTGGGATAGAGGATGTACTTACGTTGGCTTTCCGGAAGTCTTCATTTAAAACGTGCGTCGTGGCATTGGATCTACCTACATAACGTGGCCTTATCTGGTATTCTATCCACCAAGTATCTACGAAAGGATTTCATACTACTTTTATCTTATATCTCAATCTCCATGCGGTATCTATATGAAATGCTGTTCACACGGCCCATATGCCACCGAACGACCGTATTTAGGCGCCCTCTTTCTCCAATTACTCCTATACTACTTGATAGCGTGAGATTTTATTCGTAAAATAAGGTATGGGTAAAGTACTTTTTCCAGCCTGTCACTCGCAGAATGGTGGTTTAGACATTTCTCGTGCAAATTTTGGTAGTCTGAGCTTATTTTCATCTTTTATGCAGATAGTTAGTTGTTCATGAGTTGAACAGATGAGCCGCCTTCGAAGCCATATCCTCTGTAATCTCACTCGGTCTAATCTCATCCAGTCCCTCCGGTGCACGGCAGGGTGAGTCCGATAACGGATATAATGACCACAGATAGTATTTCAATTGAGAAAACCTCCATCCGGTTCGCCGTGCAATAGCAGCAATTCAGAGCTACACTACAACTTTCCAGCATCCTTCAAAGCTTTTCCACCATCAACAAGGACACACCAGCCTTCAGAGCCCCGGCCTCCATCTCCGTAGACGACAGCCTCAAAAGTTCCGTCAGCCAGGGCGAAATCCAGAACATCCTTGTCGAAAGTGCCGGGCTGCAGCCAGACTGCGGGGATACCAACGCTCTTGGCTTCCTTGAGAACATTGATGGTGATGCCGGGATGAGTGATGATGGAGACAGACGTTTCCGTCGGCTTCGGTAGTGACTTCACATCTGGCAATGTAGGGTAATCCTCGTCATTTACCGTGACGGTCTTGGACGCTGGGTTGATGGGAGTGACGGGCAGATCATGATTCAGATACCAGGCATGAACTGTAAAGAATAACGACCGATTAGTGAGCTGCTCTGATATCAAAGGGCATGAAGGAGGGGCTTGTGTTGAACCTTTGTGACCAAATTTGGCGGGGTTGGAGCTAGCTCCTACAACCGCAAAGAAGGGAGATGAGAAGAAGCGCTTGGCCGTGGCCTCGGTGACTGCAGCCATGTTTCCTGTAGCTGTGTGATTTTCGTGAAGAGAGGTATTTACTTGTGAGCTTATTTGTTTGAGAGGGATTGAGTATTCTTTATGAGGATATTTCTAAGCACCGGAGCCGGCTAGCTGACGTGATTAATCACAGGAAGTCCTCATCGGTTGATTATCGGAACATGTTGAGGTTATCTCAGGATGGCACTTCAAGGTAACATTTGACGGATGAACGGCATAGACATAGATAACAACCGATTCAGACTGTAATTATTTGTCATGATCAGGTAGAGTAGCAATTAGCTGAGTATCCTGCTGCCGAATCGAGGAAATGGGGAGGCCCTCGAGATGGCATAGTGAATTATAGGGTAGGCGGCCTACAGAGTCTAAGGTGACCAACCTGTAGGCGTAAACAGACTTGGCGATAGACCATTATAGTAAGGTTGTTGCTCATACACAATATTTAGCTGTAGGTAAATATCTAAAAATAAGGCACGCTATATATCTATAATGCTCTGTGTAATTCTGATGACCATTTTATTATCTACAACCACAAACAATCCTTGGTGTGATGCTCGCTCTTGTGTTTTGGAAATTACAGCACTCTACGATAGGCAGTGAGACGGAGGCTGTTTGAAAACCCCGGTCCTGCTCTATTCTTGGTAAACAGCGGCAATACTACTCCAGACTACTCCTTTAGAAGATGCATAATCAGAACCGTAGCGTTGTTATGGGGCGCAATGCACGGCATAAACCACGGCAGCAAATCATCCATCCTTATGCCGCCTAATTATACAGACCGCCTCCACGACAAGCGACAGGTCGATTGGCTGCGATGCCGACTATTGACTCGTTGCCCCGTCAGGACCAGGCAAGGGGACCCAGTGGGGCATCAATGTCAGGAGACGCAGACCTCTTGTTGTCATTTTCAACTTTGCATCATTGTTGAGTCTGAAAGACATCATTGACGACGGTTTTTGGAAGACGCGAGCTGAACCCGAACCGACTTTTGCGACAGCGACACAGAAACAAGTCTCATCTGACAAAGCAAAGCTAAGACACCAATCACAATGGTGAGTTGCCCCAGCACCGCTCGATGTAAACAAAGCCGGCCCGAGTTCGTCTGGTGCTGGCGCCGCACATGATTCGCCAGCACCTGTTGCTTCCCGTTTTGCGCGCAACTCGAAAGCCAAAATATCCCAAAACAAACCGCTTGTCCCCCATTTCTCCTGCGAAAGACGCTGCACCACCCGGTCGCATTCGAGAGACTTGCGCTTCAGCCTGGCATTTGCACATTTTGAGAAACGAAGCGAAGAAGAAAAAGGACAAAAAGAAACATGGCTTCTAATCAGTTTGATTCCCAGGCCTCGACCAACTACAAGGAGGCTTTTGCCCTGTTTGACAAGCGCGGCAACGGTCGCTGTGCCGTCGACTCGCTGGGCGACCTGCTGCGAGCATGCGGCCAGAACCCCACGCTGGCCGAGATCCAGGAGCTGGAGAAGGGCCTTGGAGGCGAATGTAGGTTTCGCATATTCTCCCGTTCTCGTTTTGTCGATTATGCGCAGCTGTGCTGACTCGTGCTCCTTACCCCTGGTGCAGTTGATTTCGAGACCTTCCAGCGCATCTTAAACCGACCCGGCGGATTCCGCGACCCTGGCGAGCCCGAAGAATACTGCCGTGGCTTCCAAGTGTTTGATAAAGACATGACGGGCTTTATCGGCGTCGGCCAGCTCAAGTACATCCTGACCAACCTGGGCGAGAAGATGACGGAGGAGGAGGTCGACGAGCTGCTCAAGGCTGTGGACACCAGCTCTGGCCAGATCAACTACACAGGTACGGCCTCACTGGCATGCTTTTTTTCTCTCGCCTGCATTTCTCTCCCTATATCACATCTAGCTTGCTGACCGTGCGCTTGTTTCCTCCGCAGATCTTGTCCGAACTATCCTCGCCAACTAAGATTCCCCTTGTACGAAGAACCTAACCCCCAGTGGCATCTAAGTGCATCTACGAACGGGATGGCGTTGCTATGTGTTTGTTTTGATTATGGCAGTGAAATTGGGCACGCTTGGGATTGATGAATTTTTCTTTTGTACGGGATGGCCGTAGACTTTGTTTGCTACCAGTGGAATATGAATATGTGTTGGTACTTGGAGTGCACCATGAAATGAGTCGGCCCAAGCACGTCTTGAATCTGAATATTTTGCTTGATGGAGAGTGACCACTACCTTGATAGGCAATAGTAAATTGTTTCATATCTACATCAAGTATTAAAGGCGTAGATAACCACTGTATATTTGGACTTTAGTAGCTGTAAATCAACCTTGTTACAGCCGTTAAATTGGCATGTAATTTTCCGATTGCATGGCTGATTAACCTGTCTTCAACCCCTTTGCATGCGGAGCAACCCCGCGATGCGGTTGGGCTTAGCGGCTCACCACCTGCCGGATAGAGTCACTCCAAAGTGCCAATACCGGAGCTTAAGGTATTGACATGTGGTACTGCTGCCCAAACTGAATTCACAGCCCACGCCAGTAAGCTGCCTTGACTGCATACGAGTACAATAGGTGGCAATAACATTACTTGCTGCTTTGGACCGACTTGGCATTTCTTCAGTATAAATCCGGCGTTCTCGGCGCCGTTGAAGAAGCTACTAAGCGGCCTAGCTTAGCATTAATGATGCCTTTTGTAAAGTCTAATAGCTATTATGAGAACAGCCTCTGCCCCATGGGAGGCGAGAGGCGGCTGAAGCCAGCAGCCATTTATCGGCACTAAATAAACAATGCAATACGAGTACAACACAATACTATAGTAGTATAATTCAATGTAATAATACAATCAACACAATTAACGTTCTTCGGTCTAGACTCCCAATTCACACTGTTCAACCCAAAGCCGCGTTCTGCCGCGTCAAACTGTCTCGTCTCTGGGCATCATTCTACCTACCCCTCACCAGCACTCAATTTCCGCCCTTCTGGTAGGCTGAAGCAACATCACGCTGTCATACGTCCTGCAGTCCGAGCGGGCCAATTTGGGACAGAACCACCGGCCAAGCTTGTACTTCGTACGTAAGGACCGCCCGTCATCGAGCTGGAGCGACCTCGTGCCATAAAGCCCCTCCTTCTCCTCCTCTCTCTCCTCGTGCTCCTTCTCGCCGCAACCCTGGCTTCCCAACGAGCTCTTCTGCGCCTCAACTCTCTTGCGAGTCACGTACGGCTGCAAGGAATAGCCCGTCTTCCGTCATATCGTCGCTTCTTGACCACCAGCAGCATGGCTCCCGAGCAATTTCGAAACCCGCCGCAGCGGCCGCCGGTCTTTACGGCCACGGCTGAATCCATCCTGGCCGATGCGAAGAAGAGCGCTGACCAGAGCAAGAGTGTCTTGGATCAAATCGTCGCCAGCGTCACCCCCGAGACTGCCACCTTCGACAACACTCTGAAGCCCATCCTCATTGATGGCAACGATTCTTCAGGCCCCCAGAACATCCTGACCTTTTATCAACATGTATCGACAAACGAGTCCCTCCGAGAAGCTTCTACCAAGGCGGAAGAGCTCTTGAACGATTTCTATATTGAGGCAAAGATGCGAGAGGATGTGTTCAAGCTGGTAGACGCGGCCTATGCCACCCGAGAGTCTCAAAACTTGGATAAAGAGTCGCTCCATATCCTGGAGAAGGAGCGCCAAAAGTACATCCGCAATGGCTTGCTTCTTCCACCTGGAGAGAAGAGAGACCGCTTCAAGGAGATCCAGAAGCGCCTTAGTCAACTCTGCATCCTGGGCAAGAAGAATCTCAACGAGGAAAAAGGTGGAGTCTGGTTTACTCCCCAGGAGCTCGAGGGAGTGCCCAAGGATGATATTGATGTCGACACGCTCGAGAAGGGAACCGGCGAAAACGAAGGAAAAGTGAAGGTCACATTCAAATACAACCACTTTACCCCTTTGACCAAGTATGCTATACATGAAGATACTAGACGCAGATATGTCATTGCGGATTCCAACAAGGTATGAGATCAGCCCATCAGGGTTCTCCGCGCACTAAGTATTACTATATATGACTCTTTGGCTGACACGGCATATTCAGGTAAACAACAATGTCGAAAACTTCAAGGAGATTATGGTGCTTCGAGATGAAGCTGCTCGACTTTTAGGCTACCCGAACCATGCCAGCGTCCGGATTGAGGAGAAGATGGCCAAGTCGCCGACCCGCGTCAACGAGTTTTTGGGCGACTTGAGAACTCGCTTAGCCCCTGGCGGTGAGAAGGAAGTCCAGAAACTCACAGAATACAAGAAGCGAGACTATGAAGAACGTGGCATCCCCTTTGACGGCAATTTTTATATGTGGGACGCTGGCTACTACACGAGAATCATGAAAGAAAAGGAGTACAGTGTAGATGAGGTCGCCATCTCACAGTACTACCCAGCAGAATCAACATTTGCTGGCATGCTGAAGATTTTTGAAGAAATCTTTGGCTTTGTCTTTGTTGAGCTCGGCCCGGAGGATCGCGCGCGACTGAGCCCTAGCGGAAAAGCTGAAGACATTTCCTGGCATGAAGATGTCATCATTTACAGCGTCTGGGATGAGGCCGCCAAGGGTGGTGAATTCTGTGGCTACCTATACCTTGATCTGTTCCCCAGAGACAACAAGTACGGCCATTACGCAAACTTTGGAATCGAGCCCGGCTTCCTCACAGTGGATGGAAAGAGAAGCTACCCTTCAACCTCCCTGGTGTGCAATTTCAGCAAGCCAACCGCGACCAAGCCGTCGCTGCTCAAGCACCATGAAGTCGTTACCTTCTTCCACGAGCTTGGCCACGGCATCCATGACCTTGCTGGCCGATCTCGTTTCAGCTATACCCATGGCACTGCCACCGTGGCTGATTTCGTCGAAGCACCCTCTCAGATGCTTGAGAACTGGTGCTGGACGCCAAGTGTATTGAAATCGCTGTCGAAGCACTGGGAGACTGGAGAAAGCATCCCTGACGAGCTTGTAGAGAAGCTGGTAAAGACCAAGCATCTCAACTCTGCAATCGGCGCACTGTCTCAGCTCGTTATCGGAACTTTTGACATGACCGTTCATAGCCCCAAGTCCCCAGAGGAAGCCAAAAACATACAATATGGCAGGCTGTGGAACCAGCTCCGTCACGATATCTCGGGCATCAAGGGCCCTGAGGATGCCGGTGAATCTATGTATGACCACCCCATTTCTCTATTCCACCCGATTGCGTCGCCTGTTACTAACATATTCTAGTGATTGGGGCAACCGACATGCCACCGTTGGTCACTTCCTCGGAGGTTACGATGCCGGCTACTATGGCTACCTCTATTCTGAAGTTTTCTCGTTGGACATGTTCCATTCCTTCTTCAAGAAGAACCCAATGGACGGCAAGGAAGGCCGACGATACCGCCACACTGTGCTGGAACGCGGCGGCAGCATCGAAGAGATGGAGTTTTTGAAGGAGTTTTTGGGCAGAGAGCCAAGCACCGAGGCGTTTTACGAAGAATTGGGCATTTCTGCCAAATAAGTGTTGGCACCCATATAGCTAGTTGGTATTTGAATGATACCAGTACAAAAAGGAACATTGCAGACACATACATCAGCAACTCAGGGGGAGCCAAATAGTTATTATATCATTCTAAATATATAGAATAGATGACTCCCCACTACTAACTCGCTTGACTGACCTGCCAAAAAGACAAAAAATTGCGACCTGTGTGGATCGAACACACGACCTTCAGATGTCAATTAAGATGACTGGAGTTGGAAGACTTCAGTCTGACGCTCTCCCAGCTGAGCTAAGGTCGCAATCCATTGGTTGAAAGAGTAGCGGGATTTTTCACATTATACAGGCTGTGACTATGACTGTGATTGTGGGAAGATGGCTTGGATCGTGGGGGTTGAAAGAGTGGAGATCTAGATTTTGGTGGGGCAGATGCAGCTCTGCCAATCAGGTGGATCATGAGTACGTATCTTTTTTTGTTGATTGGATGATGAAGTTTCCACAATGTTGCAGACAGCGTGGGTGGGCATGTGAGTCCAAGTTGTGATATTTGTTCTGTGTGTACGATGTTTCATTTACGAAGAGGCTGAGTGAGATTAAGCTGTTGAGATGAATCGACAAATGAGTTGATGAATGCATTCATTACATAAATCCGCCAAAAATAGAAAAACCACAACTACAATGTCACTTATACTCTGCACGCCGTCCGAAACCGATGTCTCGGCGGTATCAACGGTGCACCTGCGGGCCATGGACGAGAACCTCCTTACGCACGCGCAGTTCCCGAGCCCGGAGGGTCTGCAGTTCTTCCACGGCTGGCTGGAGAGGAACACGCTGGAGCATTTGAGAGACGGGGACAAGGGGGTGCTGGTTGCAAAGGATGGGAAGACGGGGGAGGTGGTGAGTTTTGTCAAGTGGCTTGTTCATAGGCCTGGCGAAGGAGGACAGGAGCAGGAGGAGGTTGAGGAGGAGGAGTGGCCGGATGTTGCGAGGGCGGAGTATTTGGATCCGTATGCGAGGTTGACGGAGAGGGTGAGGAATAGGGCTGTGGGAAAAGAGACGGCGTATTATCGTGAGTTCGATGAGACGTCTTGGATTTGAGTGGCTGCTAACAACAAGATAACCATAGATCCAACGTATCTTTGCACGGATCCTCGCTGGGCTGGACGCGGAGCTGCATCATTGCTTCTGCGCAAGGTCCAGGAACTCGCCGCGGCAGAGGGCCTCCCTCTTGTGCTAGAAGCTACGATGAATGCAGTGACGTTTTACCAAAAGATGGGCTTTGAAATCAGGGATGAGCTATCGATGATGTTGCCGCCTCGAGGATCGAGTGAGCCTACGGAATTTTATGAAGAAAAATGCATGGTGTGGACGCCGCCGAAGAACGGAGCGGCAGCATCATGAATCGGGAGTTTAAATGTACAAGGTTATGAATGAGAGATAGAGGTGTTGATAGATATGACGGTTTGCATATAGAAGCGAAAGACATTCATCTTGCGGCTCGATACATGTCTTGTCAATCTTGTGATGGAAACACCAAGCTTACACGGCCAATGGCCTAACAAAGCTGCACAGCATCGCACGAATTGCATCACGGGCGGAATCCCCACATGCACGTGGCATATAGCCTGATTTGGGGGAACTTGTCTACACGTATCGATCTTCTCCACGGGGGAATGGCATGTTCAGCTGAAAAGATTGGCCACCCAACGTCTTAACAATGAGTCGTGGCCTCGATACCAGAGATGGGATGGCAAGACATGGAGGGAACGGAGAATAACGATTCCGGGCCTCGGGATAATTCGAAACGACCGAGTTTATTTCACGTCAAACGTGCGGTCAAGAATCAGCAGACGAGCGCGGGAGAAGCGAAATCTCGTTACGTAGTGTCATCTCATCATAGCTGCGGGCCTGCATCCCAGATCGCGTGAGGGAGGAGGGGGGAAATAAAAAAGATGCATGCCAATGCGCGCTCCGTGAGGAAGAGCCAAGATGTACTTTTGTCAAGACTCAAAAACATTTTTGTCTCGATCGAGCCCAGATCCTCATGCAGATGACGTCTACTGAGTCACTTGGACAAAGTTCGTTCTCGACGGCCCCTCGGTTTGAGCTTTTTCGGGGCCGCGGCGATCCAACGCTGTGCGGGAGGGAACTTTGAGATGGGCTTGATTGGAGCACCGGTAATGAAACAAGAAAACGGGCCGTTGCTACGTTGACTAAAGAAGGAGTTCGCGGAGACGACCGAAGAACGGACCACGGAGAAAATAGTACTAATTAACGGTAAAAAGTTGGCGCGCGCGCGGTTCACATATTTGTTACGTGTTCTCTGCGGCCTTGAGATATTACAAGCACACAATACGAGAGGGAAAACCTGACGGTTGGCGCGGTCGTTTGGGGGAATATCAACATCCCAGAGCCAAAAAGGCCGCAAAACGGGGAGTTTCGTTCGATTGTGTGGGGGGCACGTGTATTTCACGGGCAGGGGTTTGGGGCGATGAGCCGAGCTATTTTCGTTGTTCGTTTCTGTTCCGGCCTCTCTCTCGTTTTGCATCAAAGGTGATGAGGAACAAAAAAGGGGAACAGGGGTGGGCAAGCAAGAGCGAGGTTTCTCGTCTGATGAAGACAGATAAACCACGACAGACGGCTGTAACTCGTATATTGCAATTTGTCACTTAATTCTCGCAAATGCAACCTCCGGAGCTCGGCTAACGTGCCTTGGCGCCTTGCCTTGTGCCTGTACCGCCAACGGCACGAGATGTGTTGCCAGAACCACCCAATGAGGCTGAATCAAGATGTAGTGGCTGCCAATATGCCGACATCTGAATGGAGATGGAGTGGTGGTGACATGCCACCTGAGATGGGCACCGGGGGGCTGAGCGCAGGCGTTGGCCATTACGTGAGAGGTATTCAAGGCCTGTCGCAGCGAGGCTTTTCCATTTGGTAATAGTACGAGCTTTACGGAGCAGTAGCAGCTTTTTGTGTTTTTTTGGCCTCTTTGCTTAGCGGAACCAATGCAGTGTTGCGTTTGTTGCTTATTTTTTCCTTCTTATTGGGCTGATTTTATTTACACTACCGCCACGCATTGGCCCGATTCGGCACAGAGAGAGATCGGCTGGCAGCACCGGCAATTTCGACGAGGCTTCACGCTGTTTGAAGGTCCTCATCATGTAATCCAGCATCTAGTAGTGCCGACGCCCTCTTCCCGAAGCTGCCTGATTTGGGGCCCGTTGACAGCACGAAAACGCAATTGATCTTGTTTGACTCGAATCCGATCTCCAGTTTGGTGGAGAGAGAAGAGCATCCATCCCAAGGGGGGAAAATGCACGGCCGGCGGTGACGTACATGCGACACGGAAATATTACTGCTAGCGCTCTTTTGGGCCGGCGCTGCGTTGTACCTTGTACAAGGCAAGGCCAAGATGCCAAGCGCAGCTTTATCTCGAGCGGTTATTAATTTTGATCCGTCACAGATAAGACAAGGTTGCAAGGCCCGATTGACTAGCAGAAACGGCGTCGGTATCGCATACCTGCGCCCGTCCCCACTTGCGACGACAGATGGGTGCATGCATTGGACCCTGATTTATTTGGGTGACTAATTAATTGGAAGAAGCATCAAGACATTTTGGAGCTGTGCTTGTGATTGTGCTCGTGCTCCTGTGACAGCACTCGTACACGGTACCAATCACAGGCAGAGCAAATCACTGGGTGTTGCATTGCATCTCTCATCTCTTGGTATTACGGATTACCGTAGTTTTCATTTATCAGTGGCACTTCTTGGATGGACTCTCGTGAATTCATTTTGGTAAGCATGCACGCGCGGATGGGCCCATCTCCGTTATTATGCTAGGCATACCTAGGGATAATACTCCGTGCAAGCAAGCACTAGGCTCTCGGGGAGAAAGACAGAAAGCTCAGAACCTGAAACCAGGCGTTCGGAAACACGCACAAAAAGCCACCGAGACACTTTTGTGGGCTCCAGGCACGGCTCGATGTATGAGTCGGATGCTGGGAGGGAAAAAGGGGATTGCTATCTCACTGGTCAACGTAGTTTT
The DNA here is from genome assembly GCF_050948025.1 of Trichoderma camerunense. Lineage (NCBI taxonomy): Eukaryota > Fungi > Ascomycota > Sordariomycetes > Hypocreales > Hypocreaceae > Trichoderma > Trichoderma camerunense. Next base: position 1,946,111 of record NW_028145367.1, read on the forward strand.
GACAGCACGCGGGACTATTCTGTGATACAGAAATAGAACAGGTTGCTTCAGTGTAGGAAACGTCAGGATCAAGCCATTTGTGTTTTTCATCATGCCAAGCATTGAGGATGCTGCCGTGCCACTGGGATTCCTGTAAAGCATTTTGCGTACGTACAATTTTTTCTTGGACGTCGTACTTTGTAATCGTGCGTCCTCGTACATGTGAGTCTGGAAGGCATCTAAGCATTGCACCCATCCCACTCAGCGACAGACGGATCCATCCCATCCAATCCAAACGAATCTAGCCTCAGCACTTGCTAGCCTCAGCACTTGTACAGAGTACGTGGGCAGACAAGGTAAGACGTTGAGTAATAGTGACCCGCCAGCAGCGCGATTAGCGAACGACATGCCAGGTACTGCGTACTTGGACGAGCATCGAAGCCATTTGCATTACATTGCATTGCATTGAATTTGCTGCTGATTGCTGTCTTGTCTTACTCGGCCGGCCGCATTTCTCAACAACTCGACGGTCAACCAAAATCAGCAAACAAGCCCATCATCATTCTTACGTTTGGACAGCTGCCTGGGCTCTAAAACTCTAGCCACGGGTGGTCGGTGGCGGCGCCCTTTATTGAACGAGAAAAACAGGCCCCCCTTTGCCTAATTCGCACTTCCGGACCTCAAGATCGCCAAGCAAACGCCATTTTTACAAACCGCCGCGGTTGGGTTGGCTCAAGCCGAGTCCTCTCTTCTCACTAGCATCGGCGAGGGACCGGCCTAAAAGCGTCCCATCGCTTGTGTGACAATCCATCCACACTGGGTCCGTTCCGGTAAAAAGGGTAGCCCTGGTCTGGGGAAGCACATGTCATTTGTCTAATCCTCATCTTTACGTCCTTCTTCTCGCTCATTCTCACTTCCTCTCACCCTCTTAACTTATCTTTTTCCCTCAAGCTGGGCATCGGTCATTTTCGGAAGCAAGAAGCACGACAAGGAACGAAAAAACGCGAGCTGCGGCGTGGCCCATCCAGCCTCTTAGATCTCATTCCTCTCCCGGCCTGTCCGTTCAGCTGCTGCTCTTGGCCATCTATCATCTGTCATATCCTTCGCACATAGTTCAGGCATCTGCTGATACCACCGCCACGTTTTACGTATCTTCACCGGCCCAAACTTGGCCCGATGCTCTCCTTCAGATCCTAACTGAAACCCGCTGGATGAAGTCGATTTAGGAAGGGGACAGAAAAAAAACACCTGCGAGGTGGTGCTCTCTCCAGCTTTATATACGGTTTACCCCCGGTACAAATGACGCCGATAACCAAAGCCTATCTCATCCTGGCCACCATCATCACCTGAACTGAAGATCCCCAAACGCGTATCTCCTCCTAGTCTGGCTGTCATCTGTTTACTTCTTGTCCCCCAATCCCATCCTGCTGCTCGAAAAAGGCCGTCCTTGGCGGGTACCAGCGACCGGGTCGTCGACCAGTCTTGCTCGTGCTCCTTATCTGCTTCGGACTAAACAAGTAGCGCCACGCCCTTTTTCAGCAACCTTATCACGGACACCCACAAAAAACATACAAGGGCCGATCTCCTACAGTTGACCAACCGTTGCTTTGGCTTTTGTCGTCCCCTTATCTCTCCGCCGTTTCCGTTATCGGGCGACCCGAGAGACGCTCGTTTCTGTTCCGTTGCTCAATCCAGTCCAGCATTGGATTGGACTCAAGCCTCAGCCTTTGCCGCGTTGCGTCATACCCGAGTTGCCAGGCGTGGGGAGCCTCCTTCATCCAGCCTTGGGGTAGCGAATAGCATCACTTTTGCATCTCCGGGGTGGTTCTCTTGTCACGCAGCCTCCCGCAAGCTTCTTTTTCCTTATCCCCCGCCTCCCCCAGTTGGCTGCTCGTACGGCTATTATCTATCCAATCCATCTTGAAAGATTACGGAGTTACTAGCAGCAAGCCCTTGCTTGGAGAGGCGTTCCGTATCTGCTTGCTTTTACTTATCTCCAAGTTTACTTACCTACACGCAGCACCTAATACATACCTGCTACGGAGTATCTAGTAGATACATTTGATACCTTAGTAGTATCTATCGCTAATCTATCATACCCGCACATACTTTGACACTTCCGGGTTCATCCTAACTGGCCAAGCCATGGCCCATGACGCTCCTATCCAGCGCACGGCGCCAATCGCCATCGCTCCCAAACCTCCAAGGCCGGAGCCACTCCCACTCCCACGCCGCCAGAACAGCTCCCACAGGTTCGAGATAGGCCCCGCGAGCTTGCATGGCAGGGGATCCATCGACTCCGGCTCATTTCCTGGGGCTGCCGCTCCCCCGTGTCAGGCCTGTCGCTTCTCTGGCACCAGGTGTACCGTGGCCGAGGATGACGATGGCTGCATGCCCTGTCAGCTCAACGGCACCGAATGCTCGCTAGTGTCGCCGAGCCCTCAGACCCGTAAGAGGAAGCTTAACGGGGATTCTGCCGATGAAAGCGTCAAGAGAGGGTCAGTATTATCATTGCTCTTGTGCCTTTTGCCTTGCTTTACCTTGCCTTGCCTGGCCTTGCTTAGCTTTGCCTTGTTTTTGATTTGCTTCTCCTTCTCTCTCTCCCCTCGTGCCGAATTGCCTCGCTTCGACTCGTTCCACCACATGATCCCGCCCTGTCCTGTCCCTCACAGCCAAAAGGACGTCCCACGTTGCATAACAATCTGACACATGATTGGTTTTCTAGCTCCCCCGGTATCCCCAGCCGCAGAAATCACAACTCGAGCCTCTCCAGCACTGCTGCCAGCAGCTCATTCTTGGAAGACATGGCCAATGTCGGCGGCCCCACCATGCTCAAGCGGACGCTAGGTCTCCAAGAAGACCGGTACAGCCAGTATATCGGCCCCACGACAGATTTCGAGCCCTCTCTCATCAACCTCTCTCCCTTTGACACGCATGACGAGAGCCTTCTTGCCCGCGGCACTCTCCGCAAGGTCAGCGACTCAGACACCTTTCTCATGCTGCCGGACCAGAGCACGCCCGGCTACGACCATGTAATTGAAGATCTGGACGCCATCGAGGCCATCGTGGCCCCCCATGGCCGCACACTCATCGACCTGTATTTCCGAGTCGTCCATCCTGGAATGCCCATCATCCAGAAGACCGTCTTCATGGAAAAGTATGAACGATCCTATCGCGAGTTCTCACCACCCATCCTCGCCGCCGTCTATATCCTCGCCATTAACTGGTGGGATCACCACGATGAACTGTCCAAGCTTCCCCGCCCCGACGTGCGTGAATTAGAAAGACTCGTCCGCACCACCCTCGAAGATGCCATGTTCCGACCGAAACTGTCGACAGTCCAAGCTGGGCTACTTCTGTCTCAGCGACCCGAGGGCGATCAGTGGGCCCCGACTGCGCAGTTGGTTGCCATTGCTCAAGAGCTTGGCCTCCACCTGGACTGCTCGGGATGGAAAATCCCACCGTGGGAAAAGGGGCTGCGAAGGCGTCTGGCTTGGGCCCTGTACATGCAAGATAAATGGGGTGCTCTCGTCCACGGGAGGCCCTCTCATATTTTCCCTTCCAACTGGGCCGTTCGACCGTTGCGTGCCAACGACTTTCCCGATGTCGAGTGGGATGAGAACGACCAGGAGGAGCGCCAGGACATAGAAAAGGGTCGTCTTGTCTTTACGCGGTTCGTGCAGCTCTCCGAGATTCTTTCCGTGATCCTCGACACCTTTTATACTCTGCAAGCCATGCAGACCGTCTCCAACGCGGGCTCCGGAGGAACACAGCTGGTCTTGTCGCTGGCGAAACCCATCCAGCTTAGGCTCAAAGAGTGGTATAGCGGGCTGCCCACCAATATTCGGCTGGATTCGTACTCGGCAAGCAAAATGTCGGGGAGGCTCTCGTGCATTGGTTATCTTCATTTGGGATACTTTGCAACCGAAATCACCCTCCATAGACGCATCATTCGATCGCTGGCATCCAACACATCGTCGGTCGACTCATACGTGCAACACATCTGCCGCAGTGCCGCCAAGGCTCGCTTGATTTCTGCCATGGATTTTGTTAACCGACTGATGCCGAATCACATCCAGTCGTTTTGGTATTTCGCCTCAAAAACCAATTTCGCCCTCATCGGAACGTTCGGATCTTTGCTCTGGGCGACATCGCCCGGCCGGGAAGAGGCAGAGTGGTATAGGCGTCGCCTTGGTGAATATCGTTGGACATTGTCGGTCAGCTGCAAGCCAGGCCAGAGCAAGGGCTTGACGGAATTCGCCATGACCATGTTGGATATTTCAACCGGCCTTTTGAAGCAACTTCCGGAAAAGCCATCCATGAGTCGCTCCGGCAGCATGGCAGACTTCTCTGCCATGTCTATGCCCAGTTCATATTCTGGCGGAGTCAACATTCTGGGTAGCTTCAGCAACTTGCCCAGCACAGACGTCAGTAATGCCCAGAGCCCTCTCAGTGAATCAGAGATCAGTGACGAGGGTATGGGAGACGACGATTATGCAACACCGATGTAAAGAAGGTGGAAGAGGTGTTGCCGAATTTGCATATATCTTCGATTTTCTTGCGTTCTTTCCTCTGTTTGTTTTGCTCTTTTTCCTTTCTATTTCTTCGGCTTGGAATATGCGATTTGGAAATGAATGAATGATTTTTGGCATCAGTCGTGTGTGGGCACTTCTGGTATTAGTGTTGCATTTCCTCCCCACACTGACGCGATAGAGGAGTTTGATGACTTTACGTTTGATGGTTCTCTTCTTCTTACCCTCCGTTTTATACTTTGCATTTTTTTCTTCTAGTATTCTTTCGTTTTCTTCACAAGTTATTTCGGCATAATGTCATGGGCGGAAGCCAGTAGAGGAGATACCCGCTCGGAGGCCAGCGGGGATCCGAACGTGTTTACATAAGGCGTTTTAAGGCAAGGTGATGGAATGGATTTTGCAAAGCTGAGACGAAGCAATCGGATTGACGAGGTAGCTAGGTGATTGATAGTCTAACGATGGCATATTTTTCTTTCAATCTTATGCGAATATGGCGTGCTCACCTGTCTGGAAGATGACGTGACATTTGTGCTATTGACCCCAATCTGATGTGCTTTCTATCTGACATGCTGAGAAATGATTATTCAGATTATTGAAAGTCATTTCATAACCAGGTAATAATGAAGACGTATAATTAAGCTCAAGCTACTTGCTTCTATATCTCCGAGATCTATCGTGGGTTGCTCATGGCCCTGGTGCTTATAGCGGAGCTGCTCCATGTCCCGAATAGGTAGGGCAATGTTTGCGCCACAGTTACATGTAGTCAAATCAGTCGATGTGCGTGCACCGCCACAGCGCCAAGCACCTCCTTGATCTCCAAGATGTTTTGCAACAGGCAGGTGGGATCAATTGAAACGTAAACCTTTGTCGGCCATTCTCAGTATTATTCGATTATTCTTCAGATGCAGGTCATCTGAAGCCGGTTTGCTTGGCATATTTCAGTCTTTTTTCTTTCGTTTCTCATTCATTGTTCTTACCACCTGTTCTGTAATCGAGCTTCCGTTTCTCTATATCTGGCCAAACATGGCGCGCCAAAAGAAAGCAGCTCAGGACAATGCCGCGGATACATCCATGGGATTCACGCCGGAGAGGTTTGAGCGGGAGCTGAAGGATCTGGCATCCAAGGCCAAGAATGACACGTGGAGCAACCGCGTGCTTGGCCAGGTGGTGCTCTACGTCAAGACGCTGGTGCTGCTGACCCTGCTGGGTGTATACTCGAATGCATCGCAGCTTGCGCTGTCGCCCGTCTATGGATCTATCCCTGCGGCAGCATGGCATTCCAAGGCATTGATGGCCGGATGCTTCATCGGCTGGGCGGGTAACCTTGCGTTTCGCCAGGTGCTCCCCATATCGACGGAGAAACTTCTGCCTTTGGTGGCGCTTTATGTGCCTGTGATGCAGTGCTTCTTGTATCGATTTAGTCAGACTTTGGGGGCTAATTATGGACCTCTTGTTACTGAAGGAGTCACTTTGGTCCCTATGGCGATTCTAACGGCTGCTTCTGTTGCAGACAACTTGGAGGCCGTGGATATGAGCTCGATGCCCAAGGTCCTAGGAGAGGCTTTCCCTGGCGTTGGATCTTGGGGAACGTTCAAGCTGATAGAGCATATTGCTGAGAAGCTCCTGCAAAAGCACGTCGGGAAAGTGTTCTGGTACACGAGGATGGGCTTGGAGATCCTTCTGGCTGGGTCGTACACGGTGTTTGCGCCCTCCAAGTATCTAGCCCTTGCAATCCCGGCATTGGTACATACGGCCATGTTCAATCCTCACGTGGATACACCAACTGCAATGGCGTTGTTGAATACCACCATGTTGGCTGATAACTGGATGATTTTGGACAGGCGGGAGTCTGTTACAGGATACATATCGGTGGTTGAGCAGACGCGGAGCAAGATGCGAGTTTTGCGAGCTGACCATAGCCTTCTGGGAGGCGATTGGACGGAGTGGCGTGGCAATCAAGTAACGGAGCCCATCTACGCCATCTTTGTTATGCTAGAAGCAGTGCGTCTAGTTGAGAGAGAGGTGCCGGTTGCGGATGCTGATGCTAAGGCACTGGTCATGTAAGTGCCGCTTCACCTGCCCATCTTATCTATCTCCTGGTTTTGAGGTTCACTCACTGAGACTTACATTCATGGTTAGTGGTATGGGTATTGGTACTGCGCCGTCTGCACTCGTGTCTCATGGAATTGAGACCACCGTTGTGGAGATTGACCCTGTTGTCTACGAATTTGCTCAAAAGTATTTCCAGCTCAGAGAGAACCAGCCGGCAGTTATCGAAGATGCGGTCAAGTATACCAACAGGGCCGCCAACGAAACCAAGGATGTCTATGACTACATTGTTCATGATGTTTTTACGGGAGGTGTAGAGCCTGTTGATTTATTCACATTTGAATTCTTCCAGAACCTCTACACTCTGCTGAAGCCCGATGGAGTTATTGCTATTGTACGTATCTTTTGATGTATCCTTCACGAACACATGAGTTGGCTAATCCAGATAATAGAATTACGCGGGCGATCTAAGGTCGCCAACTCCCAAAGCCATCGTGCGGACCATACTGCAAAACTTTGCAACCTGTCGTATCTTTCGGGAGAATCTGCCTGACGACAAAGCTATTGCTGAGACGGGTTCGGACTTTACGAACATGGTCATCTTTTGTCGGAAAGCCACAGGAACGCTGACGTTTCGTAACCCGGTGAAAGAAGATTATCTTAACAGTCCTTCCAGGCAGAATTTCTTAACACCTCAGAATGAAGTTTTGCCCGAAGATGTGTTCTCCAATGGCAAAGATGAGGAGGGCTTCCTGTTCAGAAACGGGACAGACAAGGTCAAGGAAGGACAGTACGCCAACGCAGCTGGTCACTGGGTGGTCATGAGGAGCGGCCTTCCGGCTACCTTTTGGGAAAGGTGGTAGATATGAGTTTCATTGTTGAATATTCCGCTGTAAACATTTGTTCTCTTTGCATCTCTGTTAAAATTCCCCATCTTGCAATCTCAATACCTCGCATGTAATATAGACATAAAATTCCAGCAAACTCCGAGCCCGTTGTTGATCTATTTCTTAATAGCCGAAAGCACATACTCTTTATTCTCATTGTTATAGTCCTTGATAAAATCAGTTACATTAGCCGGAACCTCGACCTTGTTGTAAGTGGTCGGCACTGGCTCCCCAAGGCTGGAGAAGACAGGCACCACGCCCGTCCAGACGGAACTCTGGGCCTCCTCGTTCTGCAGGTCGTGCTTGTCGTCGGAGACGCCGCCGTCGCGGAATTTGGCGCTGCCAGAGGTGATTTTGACTTTGAGGATGCTGGTGCTCTGCATCTCGGCCTTTGTGGGGGGCTGGCGGGAGGTCTTCCAGCGGTCGGGGACGACGCCGTTTGTGATGAGTTCCATGGCGTAGGTCTTTTCGGCGTCGTCTTCGACGAGGGTGGCGTAGCCGAAGAGGACGACGGAGCGATAGTTGTAGGAGTGGTTGAAGGCGGAGGTGGCGAGGATGAGGGCGTCGACGTGGGAGGCTGCGATGCAGACGGGGAGGCCTTGCTGCTGCTCATCACCCTCGGACTTGTCCTTGTTGGTAGCACGAGCGACATTCATCATACGTGACGAGACGTAGCCGTGGAGGTAGAGGTCCAATGGGTCGCCGAGGTCCGCGCTGGGGCGGTCGAAGGAGCCCATGTGGCCGATCATGGGGAGGGTGGCGGGGAAGGGGGAGTCTGGGGGGTTGAAGGAGACGTCGAGGAGCTGGGAGGAGTTGATGAGGTTGTGGATGGTCTCGAGGGCGTAGATTGCGCGCTCGTTGTGGCGGCGGACGGTGTTGTCCTTTGTTTTGGGGTATTCCAGCGTGTGGCGGCCCATGTTGTGTGGTGATGTGTGATGTGTGATGTTTGTTTGTGGTCGTGTAAGTCGAGCTGCTGAAGATGAGGTTGTCTATCTGTGTTACTGGCTGATGACTTATAAGGGCGAGAAGGTAAGGCACTATAGCAGTGAGGGGGCTTATATATTAGATAGACAAGGTACTATCTTTAATATCATGACATGTGAGTCAAAGAGGTGAACAAGGCAAGCGTGACTCCTTTGCGAGGAGCATCAGGATTCACAACATGAATCTTATTGCCCTAAAACGGCAATGTGGGCTCCGTATACTCGTAGATGCAAGGCGGATGCAAAACCCGCCTCCGGGTCCGGAATTTGTCTGATTACTTACTAGACGACGTCAATTGGTTGACGTTGACCTTTCTTCGATCGGGTAGCGGCGGGACGGCTTCTATCTGCTTTAGTTGGGTATGCACGTCAAGATGCGATGTGGGCGGAATTGCCTTTTGAAGGGAAGTGTGGGGGGGAGTGGTAGTTTGATAACAACTAAGAGGAATACGAAATGTATACGGACTAGATATAGTATAAGAGGATGTAGGGAATGTTACATGCGGGTTGAGGCACTCTTGCATCTTGCATTGGGAGAGGAGAGAGACACCGGGCCGGCGTGGGGTAACCGGCCCGGCCTGAGCTGGATTGGTCGACGAGTTTGTCTACATGTAATAGTGTTGATTGGAATGTGCAAGTTGTCTAAGTGAATGCGATTTGTGGCGGGTAAAAGATTAGACGAGACTTTACCGTGTAACACTATTGTTGTTTTAGCTAATAATTGGAGGAGGAAGGAAGGCCACTACTGCTGAGAGGAGTTAGAGGATTCGTTAATCAGATGCCTGCTTTAAGGGCGTTGCTTGCTGTCGGGCATCAATTCGGAGGAGGCGGCTGGTGGATTGACTGGAGGGATCGAGATTGGATTTGGGTCTGTGGGAAGAGTCTGGACTTTTGGATGATGGGTAATGACGATGTATTGAGATGGGCTTGGATTAATAATATGATGAAGCGGCTGGTTGCTGAGATGATTGTGATATGCTTGGTTCCGATGGTGTTTAAGATGTCCATATCCATGACGGCTGATTATATAGTGCATCGGTCTACCGTGGAATTTTGAGGGTTGCTCATTTACTCTTGATGTTGACAGCATCATAAATGAGTAAGTGCATATCACGATGAAAATATATCATAATCCTCCAGAGCTGTGTCGTGTTGAAGCTACGGTCGTTCCGTTTCTATCGTTCATATGATAACCTACCCGCTACTTCTGCACATTAACGCACGGGACTCCAGCAATGTGTAGATCCAAGGCGCAAATCCTCAGCTGCGGGACGAACATCCGAATTCTTTGACCAAAGAAACAACCTTACCTAAATGTACACTGAGTTCCCAGTCGTTTGCTGTCTGTGGCGGTGCTACAGTATGTATAAGCCCTGTGGCTGCTTGCCTCCAATTGCCCCCAACGATCAGGGTACAGGGGGGCTTACTTCTAGGAAGTTGCAAAAACCTTCATTTATCCCCCCGTCTTCCGACCTTTGCCATTCATTTCCTAGCCGAGCGGCGCATTATGTGCTTAATCTCGTGTTATCTAAGCTAGGTCCGGACTACGCTGCAGATCTCCGTGCATTGAGATCTAATCTTGGTGCTCCACCGCCACTGCTAAAAAGCGCCTCCATCGTGGAGCCTCTGCATCAACAGCGTTAATCGAAACACCAGAAGACAGAATCCAGAAGATTAAGACGAAAAAGAATCACAAATGCAACAAAACTTTCTTTCTTCGTGCTCGCCCTGTCCTCGCTTCGGGGCCCGTCATGTGCCAGCAGCCGCTTGCTTGCCCCGTCGTTTCGTTTTGCCCGCTAGAACAAGGCCTGCGTCTCGTAACATCGTGACCCCATGCGCGTCTCCCGACGTTGGAGGTTTCAAGTGAAACGGCACCACCCCCGGAGCCTCCCCTTCTTAGCCCAATCCAGCTTCTGCGTCTTCTGAGTCCGACCGCTGCCGTGTGTCAAGTTTGATGTCTGCGCTTCTTGGCAGCTCGAAGTGTGAAGGAGAAAAAATTGCCTGTACGAGTACGGAGTAGCTTTTGCAGAACCGGCCATGGCGTCGCATCTTGTCGAGCCCCCCAGCCCAAGTCTCCACGGATCCGCCCCAGAATTCGAGATACCGTAGTCGTTTGTATGGCGCCTCGTTTTGGGCTTCTTTCTCTTCTCTTTCTTTTTTCTCAACTCACGCTTTTCTCTGCTGCGCTGGAGATTTTCGCGTCTCATTGGAGTTTGTGAGGAGTTGTCGGACCTTCGCTATGGTTTAGTTCTGTTCTTGTGTTGATACCTTTCTTTTTCTCTTCGCTTCTTTCCACCCCCTTTCTCTCTTTAAGACGTTCCTCGTAAGCCCATTGACTGGGTCTTCTGCTTCATTTTCGACCGTTAATTTCAACTACCATCTGGTGCCGCTGCAATGGCCGGCTCCAGCAGCGCCCCGGCTTTGGTCGCGACTTTCGTTTTGTTCGTCACCCCGATGTTGGATCCGACTTGCGAGGACGGGGAGGAACCGCCATGTGCTAACATATAGAACTTGCGAAATTCAGTGGTCTTGTTGTTCTAGCCGCCTCCGCGGCCATATTTTTCTTTGTCAAAGCCAGTAAATCGCCTCTTATTCGAGACGAGCTGAGGCTGGCCCTCTCATTCTTCCTGGCGGCTTCGGCACTCTGGGGAATCCTCGATTTCGCTACCACGCTCGTCCACGAAAACTCTGCCTCAGCATGTCAGACCGTCATCTCGTTTGCCGCTGTTTTCGATCAAGTCGCTCGCGTTTCGGTGGAACAGTTCTTGCTATGGGCAGTTAATGGCGGTATCAAGGTCACCAAGTTGTCGCTTGCTATGCAGGGAGCTCTTCTCGTGAGATTTATTCTTGGCGCCATTTTCGTGGGAGTTCAACGCCCTCAGTTTGAGCCTGTGTGTGTCGCCAGAAACCTGATTCTCCCTATCGGTGTCATCGTCATGGTGACTGATGTTGCCATGGTTGCGGCTCTCTCAACCAAGGTTGTTCTCGCAAAGAAGAGCAACGCCCTCAGGCCAGAGCTGTCTAAGACTAACGCCTTGATCTTTGTTACTGCCGGACTTGGCATCTGGACTGGAGTGAGTGATTTTGATACTAGGGTTGCTAAGAAAAAAAGGGCTAACTGTAGCAACTATAGTTGAGTATTCCTCTTTTCCTCGGACTCAAGTCATCTGGCTTCGCTGTCCGAACAATTATGCCTGCTATTGGGCTTTTAATTCTAATTGGTATGTGACAACGATCCATGCCTCAAGCATCTATACTCACATTCAAATAGGCGTTGTTGCCCTTTCCATGAAGAATTTCGTGTCTTCGCCATCGGCTTCTACTCTACAGATTCAGAAAACCGTGTCATTCGAGTCCACAACACATATCGAGGAACCAACACGAGGCTTCCAGGCCCAGGCTTTCCCCCCGCAGAATGTTACCACAAGAGTGGCCGGTGTTCTGCCTCTTATCAGCCAGCCAGAAACCGGCCAAGCTACCAGGGGTATGGGTGGGCTTCCTGTTGAGGGTGAGTTGTTCCCCCCTATGCGAGCCCAGGTTGCAGCTCCCAGAGTGCACCACAAGAAGCAGATGTCAGATAAGGCTTTCAATGGAGGCAAAGTTGTCATCTCGAAACCGATTGTGCCTGCAGGCACCGAGCCTAACACCTTCGACCACATTCCGACCATCGACCTGGCTACTGCTGCCATGATGGAGCGAGAGCGCCGCGAGCAGAGACCTCTCCCCTTCGAAAATATTGACGCAGCGCTGGACGGAGCTCTGTCTACCAGAGAAATGATGGACAAAATGCAGACATCTAAGCGGAAACCGGTCCCTCAGTCTACATCCCCGAAGAACAGTCGAAACCTCCTTTCTGTCGAAGAGCCCTCAGTTGCCATGACCTCAGCAGTGCAGCTCTCCCCCGGGATGGAGGAAACAAGGAGACGGTCCCCTCGACAGCCCTATCAAGGCGATGGTCCCTCACCTTCTCCGCCAATGATCCCAGCAAAGGATGAGGCCCGAACGCCCAAATCAGCTCCTCTCCAAGCCGCGACAACAGTGCTGGTACCACCGCCAAGATCTACCAAGAGGCCGCCTCCTATCAAGCCATTGCAGTCAAGAACTACCAAAGATATCAACGCATTACCGGCCGTTTCTCGCTTCAGCGTCAGCACTATGGATCCCATGACTGCACGGATTACGTCGTCAATGTTTAGTCCTCAGGAGCAGAAGTCGGCAAAAGCAGTACCTCTGCCTCGTCAAACACTTCCACCTCCCCCGCCACCCGTCTCTGAGTTCTGGGTAGATCCTCGAACGGCATCTCTACCTCGAAGCAATTCCGTCAAGAACAATATTCGGCCCTCTCGGCGTGCGCCTCTGTCACCCCCGGTGGAAAAAGAAGAAGTGAAAGAGACGAAGACCCCTCTTCAGAGGAGGGCAACAGTGGGACTGCCGCAAAATCCAAGGGCCCGAGCAACTCGGATGTTCACCAACCAACGAAGCAAGTCTGACGGCCAGCAAATCATGTTCTTGAACAATGAAGAGGAGATTGCCACTCTTTTGGTCGTGCCTGCACCAGAAGAGGATGTCGAGTCTCCATCCCGGAAATCTATGATTCATCGGCCGAGACCGATTCCTCGCAAATCTACGGCTTCCGCATCTGAGCTCTTGGGCATTTCCGCGCTCCCCTCTCAGGATGAGTTTACCATCGTCTCGACGCCAAATCTCCCTCTGATCTCCCCTGTGGGTGTCAAGACTCTGTCGCAAAGTTCTTACGGCGCGACATCGACATCGCCTGGATCTCTCACCAGACGCAAGACTGTCAGAAGAACATCCTTCGTTCCCGATTTGCCGGCTGTTCCTGTGGAATACCAGGGACAACAGCCGAAAATTTCGGAAGATGCTGCTCTTGACATGGCCGGGACAAGCGTCTGGACGGTCGTTCCAAATGACCAAGGTTTCCAAATGCCTAGCTCTGACAACAAGACACAACGCGCCCTCTGCGTTTCAAAATTCAGCGTGGACACCTCTTTGACCGCCGAAGAGCCTCGGTCATCTTACAACAGCCGATTGTCAGTCAACACTCAGTCTTCTTATGAGGAAACCATTGGCCGAAACTCGTCAGTTGTATTTGCTACAGATTTCAAGGTCACAGCAATTTCAACAATGGTCAACTCTCTCAGCGAGCGCCCCTTGAAGCACGAGAGTGTCGATTCTGAGTTCTCCATGATGCTGAGAAACGCACCGGTACCGCCGAAAACTGCTCCTATCGAGAACCGAGTCACTGAGGAAGACGACAGGATGGTGGAAGCTCCCTTTGTGCTTGATATGTCTAAATACGAGTCGTCAACGACCTATGAGAGTGAATACCAATCCACTGCTCAACAGATGGTGTCGTGGCACCATCGCGTTGGTGAAGAGCTGCCTTCATTCTCATCTCAGCTCAAGGATAGGAGAAGCCGAAAGCTCTTGGTGCCAAAACCATTGGCCCTGTACAGGCCGGCCAATGTAACTGTCGTGATCGAAGCTGAGCCGTCACCCGTGGAGCCCGACCAGGAGGCTCTCGATAGAATACACGAGCAGCTCAAGAAATTCGACACGGAGAATGGAGACTCTCGTGCTACCATTAGCGAGCAACAGCGCATGACCATTTTGGCCAACCTGGAATCTGAAATGGGTGCTCAGGAGTCTCAGTGGCAGATGCTCAAGGTCGACCTTGGCCCAAGTTCCCCATCGACCATTGTCTCGTCGCCAGGCATCAACTCGCTACGCAGCAGCGTCGACATCAGCAAATTTGAGATGATGCCCATCACCAAGCTCAACGGAAGTGTTGGCGATTTGATCGTGGCACTGAAAGAAGAGGCTGGCCATCGCCTGTCAAAATCTTCAGACCAACTACTCAAGGAAGAAACACCTGAATCTGGAGACGTCAAGTTCAATCGCCAATCCCTCTCAGCGTCTGGGCGAATGAGCCTGATCTCGGTGACCAACCGGTTATCCCAGATCGGTAGCCCTACTCCCCCGGATACTGATGAGTCGGGCGAGGACAGCGATAACGATAGCATGGTGGAAGACAATGGTTCAACCAAGGATCTGTCTACAGCGCTGATGCCAAGAAGCCAAGTATCTGCCGTTACAAGCTTTTTGGCTTTGGATGAGGTTCTCAACAGCTCGACTGAGGATGTCCACAGCAAGCTTGATGTTCCAGTCGAGTTTGAAGACGTTTCTTTGGTTACCCCCAAGGCCCAGACACCCAAGGCTCAAACCCCCAAGGCCCAGCCTCCTGCGGTGCTCCCTCAACCAGAAGAGCCCAAGACCGAGATTGCCAAACCAGCTGAACCTGAAACCATCCGGTTTAGCCTGGCAGACTTGGAACAGCCTGCTCCACGACCGAAGTCAGTCACCCGACGACCTCCTCGACAGAGCAAGCGCATCAGTGCGCTCCCCGACATCGTCGAGAACCCAGAGCCGCTTGCCGGCAAGACTGGCTCTCTTGGCATCTTCCAATTCGCATGGGGTGAGAAGTCAGACTCGGCCAGAGTCCCTCCCCGGATGAATGGCCTTTCCGGCACCATGTCCAGCGGCCGCGGTCGGATGAACCCTCCTCAGTCCATGCTTCTGGGCTCGGTTCAGGAGGCGCAGACCAACTACCCTCCAGTACCCGCTCAGAGCTTCCTTGACGATGATGAAGAAATGGATAACGGCCTTGACAACTACGAAGATGAGGACTACGATGACGGATTTGACGAGAACACGCTCTGGGAGATTGCCAGCTTGCTGGAAAGCGATCTGGATGGCTCCCGTGACGATCTCTTCATGGTTGGCGAGGAGGAGTATTGGGAGGATCAAGTGTCTGTGGCTGACGACATTCCCTCTGCTACATCTCCAGTTGAAGAAGCTTCTGAGAGTGTAAAGGAGGAAGCGTATGATTTCATTCCTGTTACTCTGGCTTCTGAAAGCTCCTCTGACGTTTCTCAAGTGCCTACTCTCTGGACAGGCGACATGAAGGGTCAGACGACAAAGTTCTTGGGCTTGCCGCAGCCCAGTGAGGGAGCATGGGAGTACGTTACTGCTGCTCCTAGGTCCGCACGCACAATTCCTCGGATGATGGAGGAGCCGGCTCAGTTGTCAAGCAGCTCCTTGTGGATGGCTGCTTCAGCTGGAGTTTCTTACACAAGTGGTCTGTGGGCTTCACTCACGGCTCATCGTGGGGAAGAAAAGGAGATTGAGTCTTCCAAAGTCCATTTGAGTGCCGTCAAGTCTCTGGTCTGGTCACCGCCCAGCTCTACAAAGGTCTCTGGCTTGGGCCTGCCCCAGCCCGATACCAGACTTTGGAACGCTTATATTCCCCAAGAGACACGCAACGTCCGCAAGACAACCCAGATGCCCCAGCCTGCGACAATCGCATCAAAATCGCTGTGGGCATCGAAGCCTGCTGTGAAGCCTAGCATGTCGAATGGAGTGTGGTCTCCAGTGAACAAAATCGAGGCCAAGCTTCCAACAGTTGCTGTTACTGCACTGTGGTTGCCTCTCTCTTTCGCCAATGGCACCACGGTGGGACTTCCACAGCCAGATGCTGGTGTATGGAACTCCTACATCACACCAGCGGCTCGCACTGTTTACAGAGCATCTCGGATGCCTCAGCCTGCAGTAGTTGCCTCGACATCTCTGTGGAAAGCCAAGTCTATCATCAAAGCCAGTACATCAACTGGTGTATGGAGCCCGGCACCCAAGGAGACTACAGTGGAGGAAACAACACTTGCCACCTTGGCTATCGTTCCGTCATTGTGGTCACCAATTTCCGCCACTCGCAACGGTGCGTTGGGACTTCCACAGCCAGATATCCAGGCGTGGAATGCATACATTCAACCTGAAAGCCGCGTCGCTCGCCGAACCCCTCGGAAGGAGCAGCAGCTTGAGACTCAAAGCGCTGTGATGTGGTCCGCTGAGCCCCTGAGGACCATTGAGTTGGTCTCTACAAAGCTGTGGAGTTTGAAGAAGACGACTTTGCTTTGGGCGCCTACTCCCTTTAAGGGTGCTAACATTGGTCTCCCGCAGCCTGATGTCAAGACTTGGAACACTTACATTGTTCTGCCAGCTCGTTCGGTTCGCCACAAGGCGGATGATTTCAAATACGAGACCATCGAGAGCACCTCATTGTGGCAGCCTTCACCAGCTGTTGTTCCTTACTCGGGAGGCGTATGGAAGGCAAAATCGCTACCCGTCGAGTCAGCTCATGAATCTCGCTCCGACTCTGCTTTGAAGATGGTAAAGGATCTTCTGTGGTCTGCATCATCTACAAGGACGCCTTCCGTCGGGCTGCCGCAGCCGGATGCCATGATCTGGAGCATGTATCTCCTCCCAGCAAGCCGTAGCCATCGAAGTGCTTATGTGCCCAGGCCCGTCATGATCACCAGCACATCTCTGTGGGCACCTGCGTTGTTCACCGAGTCTCTCTCTGGTGGAGTGTGGAAGCCAAAGTCATTATTCTCCAAGATTCAAGTAGCAGAGCCATCTCAGGTGCCTCACATTGAGCCTGCCGTAGCGGTGGTTAGGGATTTACTGTGGTCTTCATCTCCTGCAAAGATGATTTCTCTGGGCTTGCCACAGCCAGATGCCAAGTTTTGGACCGCTTACCTTGTTCCAGCTGGCCGTAGTCATCGAAGTGCGTATGTTCCTAGAGTTATTACCATCTCAAGCGCATCCTTGTGGTCGCCCGTGTCCAACATTGAGACTCAATCGGATGGCGTATGGAAGCCCAAGTCAAAGGTGTCAGCTACTCAAAAGATCAAGGCGGCCAAGAAGTCCGTCAAGACCAACAAGGGCTCACTATGGACTCTGCCCCTCGCCACAAAGGCTTCAATCGGCCTACCTCAGCCAGACTCCAAGGCATGGGACTCATACATTCCGCCAATGACCCTCTCTACTTTCCGCAGAATCTTGACCTCGGAGCTTGCTTCAATCGAAAGCCAATCGCTCTGGTCTCTCCCGCCAATCAAGGAGGCTGCCTCTGGCTATCTTTGGCGCCCGAGCAAGACGCAAGCTGAAAAGAAGCGCCCAACCGTTCAAACTGCATTCGCAATTCGCTCAGAGGCAACGCCCAGCCCGGCCGTATCTTCGGCCGCAGCCGAGAGCCCTGTCCCAGCCATTGCCGCACGTGCAGCCGGCGTCCGTACTTCCACGCCCGTCCTAATGACGCAAGAACAGTGGAAGTTGGCCTTTAAGAGAATCTCTCAAGACGTGCAAAAGGACTCTTCCGCGGCAGCAGCTCCGTCGTCGTCGAATCATGCCTCCAGGCCTCGTCCCACTAGATTGAATCGCTCACAGTCCGTCAAGAGCCGCCCAGTCTTCGATCCCTCCGTCATGGCACTCATCTCCGAGCTGCCTTCTCCCCGCCAGGGCCACCAGGGCCTCGGGCGATCAAAGAGCATCTCCTTCTTGCCGCCCAGCCGCAAGTAGGTTTCTTCTTCTTTCTCACGGCCCTTCGGCCAGCGCTTCCCAATGCGGAGCCCTTTCTCAGCCAGCCACGTCCTCTCTGATCTAAGCTTCCTTTGGAACTCCTCCCGCCATCCCACAACCCTCTGATTGTGGCTTTTTTCCATGTGGCAAGGGGGTCCTTGATAGCGACGAACCGCGCTGACGTGCATTTCGTCTTGATTTGGAGAAGAGCTATCCTCTACCCCGGTCACTGATGAACCATGCTGGGCTGGAGGATTGATCAGCGTCGTTGGATATTACATTCTCCACTGGGTTTCAGGGCTGAACAGGGGAGAGAGCAATTAGATGCGGGAATTTGGGCCGGGGGGGAGGGGGAGATCCAGTCCTAATACGGTGTTATCAATCGAGATGAAAAAGAGCAGGGTTTCTGATATGGGGGGAAAACAAAATAAGACAATGCTACTCTATGAGTAGGTTGAAGTGTGTAGTTTACGTTGTGGTGAGGAGGGGATATACCCTTATGTTGGATGGATGATAGGAGTTTTTCTTTTTCTTTTATGTAGTTGTTGTGATGGAGATTGGAGGATGGTAATGTGGTGGAAGCAGTTCGTACAAAGTATATATTTCTGTAACAATCAATACAACTCAGGTATCAGCATCTATCAGTATCCTAACCCACCAAACCATACCCCTTATCGTAGCCACAAATCCTGTAATAGAGAAGAAAAAGGTCCAGTCCGGTGTAAAAGAAATCCAGTCCGGTGTAAAGAGAAAAGGGTTCAAAAGTATATACTAGAAGTCAAGCAAGAAAAACCACATCAAACACAAATCGAACAATTCACTCGCTCTCAATCACAAACAGACAAACAAATCACCCTTCACACAGAACAATCAGCAAGGAAGCAAAACATTTCATGCACCAAGTCATTGTTCATGTCATGGCCATTCAGAGCTCTCTATCCATGCGCACCTCGTTAAGCTAAAAAGAACCTTTCAAAAAAGGCGGGGGAGAAGAGAAAAATCGCGGGATGGGATAATAAGAAAAGATAAACCACCAGATACGCGCAAGGTGTATTTGCGCCGATGCTTACAGAAAAAATGTTTCAAACACCAGACCCAATGCTTTCGTTTGCCGACCACTGTGTATATCCTGTTGTATTTCCGATCCGACAAGTCCCTCCCCCTTCCTTTTGATTTGTTTTTTTCAGTGTTACCACTTTAAGCTTGTTTCGCCTTTTTGCTTTGTTTTTTTGTCGTTGAAATTTTTTTGGTGATTTTGATTAGGCGTCGAGGGCATGTTTTCTTGTTGCTTCGCGAGCAAAAGTGCTGCTGATGATGCCATCGTTGTCATTAAGGGGGATGAGCTTCTGTATCGGCTTGCTCCATCCCCTCTGTGTGTCGGAGCTCGTTGATTAGACTCGTTAATAGTTCGATTTTTGTTGTTTTTGGCATAAGGGGTATAAAGAGGAGATGAGAAAAGAGATAGTAGCCTTTTGAGCTACCCCTACCCCTTCTCTCACCCTCTCTACCCACAAGTTCATTATTTTCTCGTAGCTCGTTGGCCTGTCAAATGAGACATGGCCAACAACTCATACAAAAAAGGTCATGAAAGACAAAGGAAAACCACTTCACATCTCCTTGACAGCTTTGGGAAGCTGTCACATTGCCCTACTTGCTGTTATAAAAACAGGTGGGCTATATGTCAATGTGTCCTAACCGGACTAATATTATACGCAGTGGATTATCGTATATTTCCTTTCATAAGGAATCGCAGATCGGTTGCGTATTGAATGGGGAAGCGTGAGCAGGATGCGATCGGACTGCCTTGTCGTTGCTGCGAATTCCCGGCGGAGCAGGACTATGCAGCAAAACGGAAGACGTTTGGTAGGCTTCATCGATCGCACTGATCTAAGTTGAGAAGGGGGTTCATCGAATTGGTAAGCGTGTTAGGCATTATCATGGAGCATTAATCGAATAAATGGTAACCCGAAACCGTCGCTATGCAAATAGAACAAACACGGAAGATCATTTTGCTGTACAGAAAATTCCATCAGGCGGCGAAGATGGAAGAAAAGAGTTGGATGCGATGCAGACCATGAACCATCTGCACCAGAACAGTAATAGACTAGCTGGCAATCACTGTCTGTATGCGTCTATTCATTGGTGAAGATGAGGATGAGTTGTCTGGTGACGATGAATCCAGCAAGGTAGAAAGGTTGCCACGATGCCGGATGGTACGACGAGACTGGCTTGAGCCTGGGTCATCAAACATTCGCGTGAAAGCAGGACTAGAATCGGGATCGCGTTCGCGTTTTGGAGTTCCAGCAGGGCTCTGCGTTATTTGTTCAGCCCGACGAACAACATCTGATAAGGAATCACGAAGCTCCCCAGCTCTCTTCACCAGGACTCTCAGGCTGTTTGTGTCAAAATGCATTTTGGTATCCGAATGGGGTTGCGTTTCCTGGTTGGGGGCAGAGCGATGCATTGCCTCCATGACCGAGCGAGCGCCGTTGGCGGCTTCTTGCTGCTTATCGGCTCGCAATTCGGGTGTCCGAGTGAGACTAGGGCGTTCTGAAGGCAGGTTATCGTCCACCAATGGCCAATTTCCACCAAAGATGTCGTCGTCGGGAGAAAAGACAGATCGTCGTTTCGGGGATTGACGCTCACGAACCACAGCCGTCTTTGACATGGGCTCCTTGATATCCCAAGCCATATCCAGCTTGGTGAATGAGAGATCAGCGAAAATATCTTCTTCATCATCAGAGAACCCATCATTGTTGTCGAATTCATCCATTGTATCGGTAGAATCGCCATCGATTTCTCCATCTACTGACTCCTCCTCATCAGGCGAGGCGAGTGCAATGACGCCCTCAGCCTCCTTCCACAAAGTCTTCTGAGGGCCATCGAGCATGTCCATATCGCGCCCATGGCGGCACAGTCGCTTGAGGTCGTTGACGAGTAAAGAAAGTTCGCGGATTTGTCCTGAATGCGCCTTCACACTGGGCTGCGAAGCCTGGATAGATTCAGGCACCGAGAACAGCTTGCCGTCTGCTGGGCCATCGTTCTCATTGGCGTTGCCACCAAACTCAAAATCTTCGTCCCAATCCTCAGAGACTCCTTTTGAGCCCAGCCCCCAGGTGCCGTACTTGGCACCGTTGGAAGGTTTAGCCTCGTCTAGGGCGTGCGAGAGAGGAACGCTTTGGCTTCGAATGTGTGCGGGGACAGGATTGCGAATAACGGAACGTCCGCCCCTGGCGTCGAGCTCCTGCTTTTCGTAAGACGTCTTGGGACGCAGGGGAACACCGCCCACGTTGCTCTTTTCGTGAAAGGAAGTCTCACTCCAGTCAAACAAGTTGGTCAAGCGCCTGTCATCCTGATCCATGTCGGACATGTGGTCGAGGCTCAGATTCGCTAGCGCAACTCTGACATTGGGGTTAATGTGTCGAGAGTTGAGCGAGCTGCCTTTGGAAGGGGGTGAGAGTGGATTGAAATGGGCATCGTCGTCATCGCCCCAATCTTCGTCAAAGTCGTCGTCGAGCGAAATGCGACCAAAGTCTTTGGCATAGAGCGAGACGCCGTTCTGCGACGATTCTGAGCTGATGCGAGGCAGGGTGGTGAAGACGTGGCGGCTGGAATATCTTGCCCTGGCACCGACAGATTCGACCCCTGTGGGCATCACCGTATTTTCGTCCTCCTCCATGATGTCTGTGTCACCGCCCCAAGTGTGACCCAAGATTTCCTGTATTGAGAGGCGCTTGGTCCTACCATTATTTCCTGCGGTGCTGGGGGGAGAGTCGTCATAAATAGAGTCCAAGGGTGTCTCGACGGCCCTTGTGCGACTGGAAGCTGCCGTGCGCAGCGAATCAAACACAGTATCACTCCTGTAGTCGGCGTCGTCCTCATCCCCTGACGTGAAGCCGCGGGCGTCGCTCTCAAAGCTTTCGGCGACGGCGAAGCCCTCGTGCAATGGCGACGCTCTTAGCTGCGACATGGCTGCGGAGCTTGTCGAGCTCCCCGAGGGCTGGTGCTGCCGTGCTTGGTG
This sequence comes from Trichoderma camerunense, assembly GCF_050948025.1. NCBI lineage: Eukaryota > Fungi > Ascomycota > Sordariomycetes > Hypocreales > Hypocreaceae > Trichoderma > Trichoderma camerunense. The sequence goes on from NW_028145367.1 coordinate 1,968,000, forward strand.
AGAGGCCGCCCCGCCAGGCGATCCTAAGCGTGGGACTTCGATTTGAAAACTCGAGTTTCTAGGAGCGGGGAGAAGTGGGGAGGAATGGCTTCTTTTATGCATTGTTAGCTGAACTTTGGCTGCTGAATCCAGCGTCGGCCCCTGCCGTGCTAAAGAGTTGGGTGGGATGGGCGAATGCGCCGGCGCTTTAGAGTCGAGCTCCACGGCGATTTGCGCGCCGCTATTACTGGGGGCTGACACGTGCCGCCTGTCGCTCACACCATCAGGCTCAGCCCCCCGTTTCGGTCGTCGAAGGCTTCCCGACGTTCTCGAGATCCAATTGCCGACCGGGGGGAAGGGCATAGATTGAGGTCGCGCCGCTTTGCCGGTAGGCGTGCTCTCGGGGGAAATTGAGCGATCGTCCACGTGAACATCTGTCTCATCTCGGACCTGGCTGAGTTCCTGTCGTCGCTCCATGGGTAACGGCGCAATTGAAGGCACTGACGTAGCTGATACCAGCTTGGGCTTGACGAGATGTACCTTTTGACGATCTTGACCCCCAACGGCAATTCGCTTCCCGGACAGGCTCTGTCCACGGACGGAACCCTCTCCCAGACGGCTTGCAAGGTTACCGCCACTGCCTGTGTTCTTTGTGCGCGAATGAAAGAATGATACCCAGCTGATCTTTTTTGGACTTTGGGGTTGCACAGGCGCCAGAAGATGTTCTTGCAGTGACGCTGATTGGTCAAAGGAAAATGCTGGCGACGGCAGACTCGATAAATCTGCACTCTGGCGGAAATGGTGAAGCGTGGCAGATCTCTGGTGGCTCGTTGTTGGCCGGCGCAGGATAGATAGATGCGATTTGGCTCTTGCACGGGTTGGCGTAGGAACGTCTCCGGCCTGGTCTGATGGAGAGCGCTTCACAAGCTTGTTGGGCGACAAAGGGATGGCGGCAGTATTCGGCCTGGATAGAATCGGGGCTGATGAGGTGTACGACTGGGCAATCGAAGGCGAATCTGGCCCAACGCTCGACCTCGACCTCACACTTCCCTGGCGCGATAACGGACGGCGACGGATCGAGAGTCTCCTAATCCAAGATCCGTTCGACGAGACGGAATCCCTAGGCCCCTCTGGCGTCGGTGATGCTGAAGCTTCCCGCATCAACGACGACCGTCTGTCAGGGATTGACCTGGGCGATGCAACCGGTTGATGCGATGGCCTCTGGTAGCGCGAGAGCGGAGGGCGAGACACGGTGATGGGGCTGGATACTGCGTTCTGCTGCGGGTACTCGGCCTCTATTAAAGGCGCATCGAACTCGGCTTCGTATCGTAGGGGAGACAAGGCACCAACTGAGGCAGTCACCGGCAGTTCGCGATCAAACGAGATTTCTTTTCTCAGCTGACTCTGCCGCTTCTTCGGGGGAGCTGACTCGACACGCTGGCCAAATACCAAGCCGCTGGCCGCTGCAGCAATGGCAGTGCCGGTCCCAATGAGCTACAGTAAAAACGTATTGTTAGATCAGATCCCAAGCAGCATTTGCAGCAATATCAAGATGTTCAAAAATGCTCATGTTCCCGCACCATTTCCTTCCTGCAGCGTGGAGCGGCGCAATCGCTGCCTTGCCGGACGGTTGGGCTGACTTGCGCCGTTTGAGAGGGCAGCAAATGGAACTTACACTGGGGACCGTCTGCATGGTTACTGGCGAGGCGACCACCCTCGAATTGGACAGACGAGCCGGCAGAGCTGAGCAGAGCTGAGCAGCAGGCGCATCGTCAAGTCAATGGGACAGCTTGGGCGCTGTTTGGAGAGGGCGAGTCTCCCTGGGCCGCAGGAGAAGTGTCGAGTCGTCGGGATGTTTTTCCGTTGCAAACGTTGGGTCGGGTTTTCCCTTGACTGGAACTAGAACTGGAACTGCGACTGGAACTCGAGACGCGTGCCGCCGGAAAAAATAAGGCGGTTGTTTTGGGACTGCGAGCCCACCAGCCCGGGGGGGGATGCAGAGGGTAGATAACAGACAAAAGGCCAGGGAGAGGGGGAGAAGGGAGAAGGGGGAAACGAAATGAGTGAGAGGTGGAAAACGAGAGGAAGGGGACAGGAAATGAGGAAGCTATTTCCTGCCTTACGGTCCCTGCTTTGCGGGCAGTTGAGAGGTGAGGTGAGCGAACGAGCGGGAGGATGGGATTAATGACTGGGGATTAATGGGAAGAGAGAGCACAGAGCATGAGCATGAGCATGGGACAGCCAGCCAGCCCAGTGACACACATTGAATTCGACCAGACTCAACTGTAAACAGGCACAGGCGCCTGTTTGATTGACGCTGCAGTGCTACATGTACCGTCTGGAGACTGCAATCTTAGCGGCTCGATCAATGGGCTAATTACAGCAGCGGAGCCCCGGCGCTGATGCTCGGGGCGCTGGAGCTTAGGCTTTTAGGGAGGTACCAGCCCAGACATGTACAAAGTTCAATTCGGTTGGCGCGAAACACGACCGCTGGTGGGCGGCTGAGACCAGCTGGACCCCCGCTGAAACGGGCTGTCGTGGGTACAGGTACGTACCGCCTCCCGTTTTGAACGGGGGCCCCCCCTTGAAGGCTTGAAGGGAAACGATGGCGCTTGTGACAGCCCAGGACTGTGGCCGGTTGCCAGGAATTGGCTCACAGCCACTCCGTCCCGTTGCTGATGCTAATCACGACTGTTATCTCCCAATGTGGCAGAACAGCCACTCGGTCTACACCGAGCAAAAACGGAGCAGCAATTTCGGAGCCGGGGCATTGAAGAAGCGGCCCCCCAGGGCTGATGTTGTGCTGTCGCTCACTACCAGGTATCTCACTCACATGCACAGACGGTCAGTAATCGGATCCCAGGGCGGGCAGCAGCAACAACAACAACAACAAATCCTGCAGGCTCCCCAGCAGCTCCGTAAACAACGAGCCCGGACTAAGTTTTCTTTTGTTTACTACTGTACTTGCGGGTCTCGTCTTCTGGCCGGGTCGTCTTGGGCACCGGCACATCTCCAGCAAGAATGTCGCATCCCGGCTGTGGGGGCGGGTCTAATGTACAGTGCCTGGCTACTTGCATGCCCGGGTACATGATTTGATACGGAGCGTCAAGTTCTGGCCGGAGCTTTTTGTGTCCATGGATGTAATTTATGATGAGTATATTCCTACTCATCCATACTTGTATAAGCTCCAGGGCCGAGCCATGCACCGTCCAGCCTATCCTATCATCCAGCACTATCGCTGTCCACCTCAAACCCACTATGGCCAACTAACATCTCCGTACCTCACGCTGGGCCTCATCCTCGGCCTTTGGGCTTCAACACACACACGCACTCAGCATCCATTACGAGCCAAGTGATCAATTCCAATTTCCCCAATGGGTGCGTAGGAAAACTCTATCTATATCTGGAAGTGGCACACCGCAGTTTCTGGCTGCCAGCACTGGCCCTTTTAGGCCTCCTGCTGCCGCCGGCTGGCCGCAAACAAAAGTGTAAGTGTGTAGAAATTCGGGGTGCCACCGTTTCTCTCTGTCAGACCAGACGCTCAATACGGCCCATCGATTCACGTTTGGCTAGGCCTAAACTCTGTTTCCTTGCCTTGACGTGTGTCGCCCTCTGAAATTAGCCCGTGGCAGCTTCAGACATCAACGAGACAATGGCACGGGACCCAGAGTGGAGGTGGTGAATGCCCGTCACGAGTCCTCTTTTTGCGTGTTTTTGAGTTTTGTCACAAATCTTCTTTTCAGGAACGATGCCACCACATTAGCCATTAACAACTTAACAAATACAACTACGAGTACTGCCTAAATAGGTACGTGCACATCAACTTCATTCAAACTTGACCATGGACGTGGCACCAATCAATCATCACAGGTACAGTACAGACCAGTACCAGTGCTTCTGCTATCTGTCTTGTCTGTCTCACCATCTCTCTCCCCCCTGAACCCACCGCATCGCATTCATCTCAAAATCTTGCATCATCCTCTATGGATGGCATCACCCAACTCAACTCGACAGATCTCTCTGTGAGACAGCATCTCGCTTCGTGCCTGGCCCTCGCCAACAAACGAGCGGTGGCCACATGCGCTATCGAGGCATGTCCGTGTTGCTGCACGTTGCACGCAAATATTTTTAGCTTCGATCTGTGGCCCTCGTTCATATTACCAAAGGCCCAGTGCATGCCGCAACATCTTCGTCGTGTCTGTAACGAATTTCCCTCCCTCGTGCTCTGGCTCGCTGGACCGTCGTCCCTGGCATGCGTCTCCCGGAGAACGTGGCCCTCGCCAAGACAACAGAGGATTCCAGCGAGTTGAGGCGCCTAGTCCGCTCTCTGTTCTCTGCTTCGATGGCGAAAGGAAGCAAACAGCTTGAGCTCCTCTCGCGCGCATCTGCCACAAGCACAAGCGCAAGAGGCGCCCTGTGTTCAATCAGGCGCAACCTCCAACCAGTAGGCGGGCCAGGCACATGCAGTTTTCCAACTTGCCAACTTCTTTTTCCCAATGGTTTTCCTTCTCCGCCCTCTCTCCCGATGCCATTGGAAGTGGCCGGGCCATCCATGCCTTCTTGTCGGCGCCAACGAGCGCTACGCTGCATTAATGGATCGCGATTCCACGACTAATGTTTGCTAACCGCTGGACCGGCATAAGGCCAGCCCGCCTCTCAGCTGGCAACCTAGCTCCGGCCAAGTTCTGAAGTCAGCTTGACGCAATCACCTCATTTCTCGATAGTTTCCAAGTCTACTGCTATTCAGCATAAAATCATGCCACTTGATGCGGCTACCGTCGCGATGATCGTGCCGATCGCGCTGGCTGTGCTGTTTTTAGAGCCAGTGACTGCTCCTCCAATCCTCGTCGCGATGCAGCCTGAATCTACGATCAAATCTGATGCTCGCCCACATCTACAGCTACCCCTCTATTGTGGATGTGATCAGGGCAAACAGACGAGATGCAGCATCAGGATTCATAAATATTCAGCTCTCATGAGCCAATTGACCTGTCATGGATGTCGGGCAGCTTCTAGAACCAGCCAATGGGCGGTAACCGTCGCCTTACATGCATTGGTTTGCTAGCCCGCCCCTCAATGACGAACCTGAAACAGCATTGATTTTACCAGCCACAGGTTTAACTCGCATCACCATCCAGGTTTCGATCTGTTCTTCCATCGGATCTCCTCCGATGAAGTTGGGTCTGTTGCGTTGTTCTTAATTGCGGCTCTGTTGCAATTGAGTCTCAGTCTGCTTAATCTCATGACGAGACATTCAACTCCCTGCAGCTCTTGTCTGCAAGACACTCATTTCTTGTAGCAAACATTCTACCATACTTCCACGCACGTACAACAGAGAGCCCTTCTGGACCCTTGTAGGCCGGTCGGCTTAGCATCCAACGGAAAACTCATCATTGGATTCCCCAAGAGACGAGTTCGTTCCTAGGCAACCCGCGGGGATTTACGGAACATACAAGTCTTCTTCCCGTCTTACACGGTAGGGTTACGACTTGCTTTTTCTAATCATCATGCCTAACAGTACTCGTATTCAGCTAATACAGCTTAGCAGTAATACAGCACCCACTTTCACGGTACTATGCAGGGAAATTTCTCATATCCTTCTCTCGAGCGTTTCAGGTTCCATCTGAGAATACCACTCGACAATGTTGCACAAAGCCCATCACAATTCCAATGGCTTTCCTTTCGATGAACTCTCACCTCACCGCAAATGTGTAATCTCGCTAGATGAGCTCATCAGGCTTCTCTGACTCGCTGTTCACTACGAATGCTAGACCTGCTAAGTTAAGATCTTTGCTCCCTGCTGCTCTGCGGAGAACGGCCCCGCGGCTCCAATTCTGCGGAAGCAATGGCAACGTCAAAAGCCCAGGCAACCATCCCTGCTAGATTCAAGCTTGCAGCTTTTCATGGGCAAGCTGCGGTCATGAACTCCATTGTTCTGTCTTTTTTATCTCCGTCTCAAAGCGGGCATGTCTGACACACGTGAGGCAAGGCATTAACTTCCTTGCTGCTTTTGTCTTTTCCGATATTGATCCACTATCCCAAGTGATGTACGATGGTGGCGTAAGCAACCAAGCAAGGAGGTTGCACGGCGCTGAGCAACAAGATTTGATGTGATTGCAAAGTAACACATGCATCGTTTAGTGCGGTATCAAGAGACTTACGAAGGACATCAATTACGTACAGTTCCTCAGCAACGATACCATTGGCATACGAGTACTGCGAAAGGGAGGGCTCATGTGCTGTATCCTTCCTGCAAGGCGAAATTAAACGCATCAATGTGCGACAGCAGCAGCCGGGAATCAAGCACACCGAGATTTGCTGGTGAGATCCAAGTTGCACAGCCACTGCCAGCGCTTTACACGTATGCAAAGGTAATAAGGAAATTCTCCGGCCCTCCAAACCCGCGGCGCTTCCTTTACGATGCCACACACATCGACGCACACCAAGTAGCAGCGCTACGTAACTACTTCGTAGTAGCGGCTCGAAGAAGGGCGCGAAAACTACTCCGGGAAATTCGATACTGGGCTGCGAAGATGCCTCCGATAGCCCATGATTGGATCGGGTAGTCCATCCCGAAATCTTGCTTTTTCTCCAGCGTCAATAACGTGTTGCTTTTTCGCGCGAACACGCCCGTGGGATTTCGACAAGGATGTTCGGTTTAGGTTTGCGCAAGCCTATTGGCTGCTTCTACGGTATTAGCCTAGGTTTCGGAGCTGGATTTGGCACCTCGAAACAGAGCCAATGGTTCCTTGTCAGCTTAGAGTTCAACGTAGCAGTTAGAGCCTTTCTTTGGCGGCATGGAAATTTCGAGGGCCTGGGGCTTCGGCGTTCCTTTTGAGAGTTATGCCCTAATTGGGCCGTTTGAAACGTTGGCATTTGAAGCGCCCCGAGCCGTGAGCGCCATGGCGAGATAGTTTGAACGGTGCTGCCGTCGCTGTTGATTTGGGCGTCGATGTTATTGTTATTACTCTTCTGGGAGCTCAGTTTGACGGATTCAGATGATGGAAGGATACCTCAATTGTCAATGTCGTCTGGTTTGGGATTACACTTTCTCTGGAATATTCTTCAATGGCAAGCGTCTTCGTGACAGCTCTTTGCTGACATCATAAGCTCCGTGAAGCTAGCTGAAGCTCTTGGAGATATTGGATTAGAGCGTAATATCGGCTTATCGGGGTCAACACCAGCCGTCCACTCTGCCAGCTGTGAAAAGTGAACTCGCCGGACCGTTTCGGCCCGTCCACCCAAACGTCACCAATCATGGCGGGGCACGCCACGACCCAGAGAATTTCCAGATTGAAGCTCGTAGATGCGAACATCTCCAAAGCGGGCAAGCTATTCAGACTTTTAGCCAGAGCTTCTAGGCCCTAGGTCCCAAATCGAAGTCGCCGACAATTCGTCTAGAATCAGACATCAAAGAGATTCCGTCCCCGTCAAAGCTACACATTCGCCCGCAGACATGGAGGCCGAGATCAGGGCCGTCCTCCCCAACATCGACCCGGTGTTATCTGACTACTCGGTTGGATACCTGACGCACGCCTCTACCGCCTGGTCAGACGAGGAGAACGAGGCGCAAATCTCCCCTCTCAACGAAGCTGCGTCGACAATCACCGAATTGCTTCTCTCTGCCTCCGGAGGCACAGACGCCGCTCAAGAGGAAAAGATCAAGCAGCTCGTAGAGAAATGGGTCGACAAGTATGCCGAGGCGAACGGAGGTGAACGACGAGGGCCTTCTGCCATCAGGAGGTTGGATCAAACCATTCAGGTCAGCTCTCAGCGGAACATGTCGTCCACTTTGGCCGTCGCCGGTGGTGCCGTCGATTTGGAATCTGCCAATGTGAGAAAGGTCGAGTCCAAGGTCGACCGCAAGAAGCTTGAAAAGGCCGAGCGAAAGATTGCCGCCAAGCAGCAGAAGAAGACGTTCAAGACGGTCGAATACGAGGCCTCGAGATTGCTTGACCAGCCCGAGGATGCGCAGTCGTACGAGGAGTTCTACATGGCCGTCAACCCGCTTCAGCTGGGTTCGTCGGGAGCCAACAAGACGAAGGATATCAAGCTGGATAATATTGATGTGTCTATTGGCGCCAACCGTATCCTTACCGACACAACTCTTACGCTGGCATACGGTCATCGCTACGGTCTTGTTGGTAACAACGGTGTGGGTAAATCCACATTGCTCAGAGCTCTGTCCAGGAGAGAAGTTGCCATTCCGACACATATTTCAATTCTACACGTCGAGCAAGAGGTGAACTATATTCTTTTACCCATATGCGTTTTTGTTCAACGACTAATTTCCTCATGTTAGATTACGGGAGACGATACTCCGGCTATACAAGCTGTTCTTGACGCCGATGTCTGGAGAAAGGTTCTTATCAGGGAACAAGATGTAAGGCTACGTTGGCAATCGCAGTTTCTCTCCAAAAAAAAAAAAAAAAAACATCATCTGACTTGTTTTACAGGAACTTATCAATAGATTAGCAGAGTTGGAGGTCAAGCGAGCGCCGTTGGCCGATACTTCGGCAGATGCCGCCAAGCTTGATCTAGAGAAGGAGACCATGGACACCAAGCTTGGCGATGTTCAAGCTAAGCTGGCCGAGATGGAATCCGACAAGGCAGAGTCTCGTGCCGCCAGTATTCTGGCCGGTCTTGGTTTCTCGCCCGAGAGACAGCAGTTTGCAACCAAGACGTTCTCTGGTGGTTGGCGTATGCGTCTGGCACTGGCGCGTGCCCTGTTCTGTGAGCCCGACCTGTTGTTGCTCGACGAACCGTCCAACATGTTGGACGTTCCTTCGATTACTTTCCTTTCAAACTATCTCCAAGACTACCCCAGCACAGTTCTCGTCGTCTCTCACGACAGAGCATTCCTCAACGAAGTGGCGACAGACATTGTGCACCAGCACTCTCAGCGACTCGACTACTACCGCGGAGCCAACTTTGAGTCCTTCTACGCCACGCGCGAGGAGCGTAAGAAGGTGGCCAAGAGAGAATACGAGAAGCAGATGGCAGAGCGAGCACATTTGCAAGCCTTTATCGACAAATTCCGCTACAATGCGGCCAAGTCGTCAGAAGCTCAGTCCCGTATCAAGAAGCTCGAGAAGATGCCCGTGTTGGAGCCGCCGGAGAAGGAGTACGACGTCAAGTTCCAATTCCCCGAGGTGGAAAAGCTGTCACCACCCATCATCCAAATGTCAGGGGTCAGCTTTGGGTATACTCCCGACAAGCCGCTGCTGAGCAACGTAGATCTCGATGTTCAGCTGGATTCCCGTATCGGCATTGTCGGACCCAACGGTGCTGGTAAGACGACGGTCTTGAAGCTTCTCATCAGCAAGCTCGAAGCATCAAAGGGTCTCGTCACGTCGCATCCACGATTACGTATCGGATTCTTCGCACAGCACCACGTAGACTCACTCGACCTCACTATGAGTGCCGTCAGCTTCATGGCCAAGGCGTATCCCGGAAGGACGGATGAAGAATATCGACGCCAGTTGGGAGCCTTTGGCATCACAGGCACAACCGGTTTACAGAAGATGGTGCAGCTTTCCGGAGGTCAAAAGTCCAGAGTGGCATTCGCCTGCCTGGCACTGACGCAGCCGCACATTCTCGTGCTGGACGAGCCGTCTAACCATTTGGATATCGAGGCTATGGATGCGTTGGCGGAGGCACTGAACGAGTTCCAGGGAGGCGTGCTGATGGTTTCTCACGACGTGACGATGCTGCAGTCGGTGTGTACATCACTCTGGGTGTGCGACGGCGGTACGGTTGAGAAGTTTGACGGCACGGTGCAGCAGTACAAGAAGAAGATTGCGGCTCAGGCAGATGCTGCGGGTGTTGTCAAGGCGCATTAGAGGGGGGGAATGCAATCCAATATCAATTGGGACCAATGCCAGACTACGTATACCTATTAGCTGTAAATATACCTGGACCTGTCTGTCTGTCTGTCATTCTCACTGCATCATCAACAAAACCCAGTAGCCGTCTGTATTCGTATCTGGAGTAATACTCGTAGTCGTACATGCAGTGTTGCCGGATCCTCGCTTGAAAACGGCCAAAATGTGGGGGCCCGCCAGCTCTCATCTCGGCTCATGAGCTGGCGCTGCATGAGATGGAGACCCAAAGTCTGGTGTTGCGGTAAAAAGGGGATTGACTGGGCTGCTCTAGGGGGGGTTTTTTTTTTCTTCTGGCATGGTCGTGCTTCTTTGGGGACAGGGTGACGATGTGATGGCTCCAACGAGCCCAAGGGACCAGGCATCAAAACTGCTTAGCGTGGCTGCAGGTTCTGGCTACATGGCTGGTTGGTGCGTTGATGGTGGTTCGGAGAAGTAGAGGTTACAGGTTGGGTCTATGGCTGTTTACGATGGGATTTCGATTCTCTGTGTTACTTAGAGGGGATTGATTGATTGATTGATTGGATGGATGAGTTATCTAGTCGGTATTATTGAGTACATAGTGAGGCAAGTGGTGTGTCTGTATGTTGTCGATGGCCTCTTTGCACCCAACGTTAACAAATAGAGCGAGAGAGAATGGATCAATCGATGCCCATCAGTCAATTGCTTTTCCCCTATTCGGGCCCTACTAGCACCACCTGTACCTAGCCTTTCAGTGAGCTTTTTCAGGCCCCAACAGCCAAACAGCCACTCAATGGCTCTGGGCTCCCCTTCCCCTTCCCCATGCTAACATGCTAACAGGCCCCGCATGGTGATGGGGCCATGGCGGTGAACCATTTCATCTCCACCCGCTTCCCAACTCAAACAAAAACCACCAGCTACCTCGAGCCCAAGCTCTTGTCCTGCCAAACCCGCCACAGCTCCAGCAATAGCTCGCATCTCCTTTGCGTCTCCTTCTGTTCTCGAATCCTAATTTCCTCCAGCATCATCACTAGCCATCATGCGTGAGATTGTGAGTCTCCCCCTCTATCTGTTGTTTACTTGAGCTCCCGCCAAACGCGTTTGGGACCTGAAGCCCCTGAAATTATACCCCGCCAACCACGACGAAACGAACACATTGGCGTTTTTCTGCGCGGCAATCCAGCGCGATTGAGGCGTGTCGTGATGCTTTGAGGATGTCCGTTTGCTAATTGTTGATTCTTTTTTGGTGTACAGGTTCACATCCAGACCGGCCAGTGCGTAAGTTGATGTCCCTCTATAGTTCCCCCCTTAACGACACAGCGGCCAGGAGCTCACACTATTTGACAGGGTAACCAAATCGGTGCCGCCTTTTGGCAGACCATCTCTGGCGAGCACGGTCTCGACAGCAATGGTATCTATGGAGGCTCTTCCGAGCTCCAGCTCGAGCGCATGAACGTCTACTTCAACGAGGTACGTGTTTCCTTTTCCCTGCTAGACGCACCACTCGAGAAGCCCCTATTCTGACCTCGGATACTGCAGGCCAACAACAACAAGTATGTTCCTCGCGCTGTCCTCGTCGATCTTGAGCCCGGTACCATGGACGCCGTCCGTGCCGGTCCTTTCGGTCAGCTCTTCCGACCCGACAACTTCATCTTTGGTCAATCCTCTGCCGGAAACAACTGGGCCAAGGGCCACTACACTGAGGGCGCCGAGCTCGTCGACAACGTCCTTGACGTGATCCGCCGTGAGGCCGAAGGCTGCGACTGCCTCCAGGGCTTCCAGATCACCCACTCCCTCGGTGGTGGTACCGGATCCGGTATGGGTACTCTTTTGATCTCCAAGATCCGCGAGGAGTTCCCCGACCGAATGATGGCCACCTTCTCCGTCATGCCATCCCCCAAGGTGTCCGACACCGTCGTTGAACCCTACAACGCCACTCTCTCTGTCCACCAGCTGGTCGAGAACTCTGACGAGACCTTTTGCATTGACAACGAGGCTCTCTACGACATCTGCATGCGCACCCTGAAGCTGTCCAACCCTGCCTACGGTGACCTGAACTACCTCGTCTCCGCTGTCATGTCCGGCATCACCACCTGTCTGCGATTCCCCGGTCAGCTTAACTCTGATCTGCGTAAGCTGGCTGTGAACATGGTTCCTTTCCCCCGTCTCCATTTCTTCATGGTCGGTTTCGCTCCCCTGACGAGCCCCGGTGCTCACTCCTTCCGTGCCGTCACCGTGCCGGAACTCACCCAGCAGATGTTCGACCCCAAGAACATGATGGCTGCTTCCGACTTCCGCAACGGTCGCTACCTGACCTGCTGCTCTATCTTGTAAGTGATGAAAGTGTTCGAGATATACCGACATGTGGTGCTAACAAAGAATGTCTAGCCGTGGCAAGGTCGCCATGAAGGAGGTTGAGGACCAGATGCGAAACGTTCAGAACAAGAACTCCACCTACTTCGTTGAGTGGATCCCCAACAACATCCAGACTGCCCTTTGCGCCATCCCTCCCCGTGGCCTGAAGATGTCGTCCACCTTCATTGGTAACTCCACCTCCATCCAGGAGCTGTTCAAGCGTGTCGGCGAGCAGTTCAGCGCCATGTTCCGTCGCAAGGCTTTCTTGCACTGGTACACTGGTGAGGGTATGGACGAGATGGAGTTCACCGAGGCCGAGTCCAACATGAACGACTTGGTGTCTGAGTACCAGCAATACCAGGAGGCCGGTATTGACGAGGAGGAGTACGAGGATGAGGCTCCTGCTGAGCACGAGGAGGAGTAAAGGCTTCCTAGCAACGAGCGAGCGAGCTTTTTATCTTTCTTTTTCACTTTAAATTCTTGGGGGTTGCACTGTTCCCGTGTTACCCTTGATTAACGCTGTAGGACTTGCCTTGCGGGGGTCTGTTTAGATGATTGGACGACCATTTTGATATCCACGCGCGATATGACATTCGGTCAGATGGCAAGTGTTTGCAAACCTAATGAAAATAAGAAGAGTACGATTACGGTACTGTAACACATTTTGAATGGCTGGTCCCAGTGTGTGCATGTGTATATGTGTATATTGTAACCCGTGTGATGCTTGATACCAGAGATGTAATTAATTGCTTGAGTGTCTACACTTACTCTGCAAGTTCTCTCTAGGGTCAGCTGTACGAAGTCTCACTCTACAACACCAACGACGCAATGCCTAGTACCCCATGAATGATCGACCGGTCAATTCTGCCTGGTCTCCACATTCTACCGGAATCAACAGAGCTCAAGCTAAATGATTAGAAAATGCTTCCATCCAATAACATCACAAGTCATACAACACAAGGCATTCCGAAGATCAGGACTGCCTTACTACTAGGTAAGCAAATCCCCCCACGAAAGAACCCATATAAATACAGGGTAGATATGGAAAGCTACCGGCGTAATGTCAGAACAGATAAAAGCATGATCTCATCATTTTCTCAAGTCCTACGAATATAACAACAAACTCAATGCTATTTCGCTGAAACACTACAACTCATTACATTGAGCGAATGGCCATGATGACGGAAGCGCCAGCTGATAATCACAACGACATTACAATCTACAAAGTCCCTGAAGAACTCTCCGGTAGTCTAGACGCAACTCTAGACGAAATATTACTGAAAATCGACAAGAGTCTCCAATCTCGGGTAATAAGTTCGCTCAAATGGCTTGCCTTCTCCTTTGAACGGCTTCCTATCGACCTTTTCACCGAAATTCTCGCTCAACGCACAGACAAGAGCGCTCCTCTTGACGAAGCAGATAAACTGTCTTCTCCACGTTATGTTCTGGAGTGCTTATCTGGCTTGGTTGTTGCTGATGAACATCATGTTTGGCTAGCTGAAACTTCCATCAAAGAGTATCCGACTTCCAGCAGAATCAGACACGGTCCTGCATCAGCTTTTTCATTTACAGAGATAGAAGCTCATCTCCACATTGCTCACTCCAGCTTGATACATCACCTCGAATGCAATCCCCCAGGTATTCCAAACACTTACGAAAACAAAGAGCAAACCGCCTCAATATTAAAGACCTATGCCGCTCGGAACTGGCCTCTGCACCTCGAAATGGTGCCTCGCTCAGCATGGCCCCTCGAAACTGCCCAAGCCGCGAATCTTGCACTGGCTATGCGCAGTCCGAGTCTATTCAGCATGATTGATTCGTTCACCGTTTGTCCGTTTCTCAGTACTGATGCATGGACGAATCCCCTGATTTACACTGCTTACCTGGGGGCAACTCAGCTCACTGAGATGGTAATCTCAGAGGGGCTTGATATGCGCGAGTACATTAGTCAATGGGACTTGGATATAGCCTTGTTATACGCAAGTTCAGCAGGAAACTTGGAAACCGTCCGCCTCCTTGTTGATGAAGGTGCTAGCGTCGACTTGGAAAACGCGACACGTCGCAATCCCCTTACACAAGCTGCCTTGGGTGGCCATATAGCAGTTGTGCGATTCTTCCTTGAGAATGAAGTTCTGGCTGCGGCTCTTAATGGCACTGATGTACGCAAATGGACCTTGAACGCTGCAGCTGCGGAAAGTCACTTCGATATCATAGAGCTGCTTGCCCGTAACGGAACCGAGATTGACGAATACACCCTCGAAAAAGTATCTGGATCATCCGGAGATGAGGCCTCAATATTGGAATGCTTACAATTTCTCCTCGATAATAGCCCTGACATCGCCAAGGAAGGGACACTTTGTAAAGCAGCGTTCAGGGGGAATTGGAAAGCATTTGATCTGCTTCTGAGTAAAGGGGCCGACGTCAATGCCTTGGGGAGCCGTTGGGGCAACCCATTGCACATAGCGTGCGCAGCCCAGGATATCGATCAATCACGAATTGAGTATCTACTCGGCTTAGGCGCGGATCCCAACGTCCAAGGAGGAGATCACGGAACGGCCCTGCAGGCAGTTTGTTACTCTTATTCCGGCAGGGATGAAGACGCTTGTATCAAGGTTGCGAAGCTCCTCATCGGTCTCGGCGTTGATATAGCGGCTGAAGGAGGAGAGCATGGTAACGCATTGAACAATGCCTGTGCATCTAAAGGCAATGACGGCATATGTTGGTACAACATGGTGGAATTGCTCCTGAAAAACGGCGCTGACGTGAATGCCCAAGGAGGGCCATACGCCAACGCCTTACAAACAGCCTGTCACTATGGGAACTCTGATATTGTGCCGTTGCTCCTATCCTGGGGTGCAGATGTTCATGCCCAAGGCGGTGCGTTTACAACTGCGCTCCACGCTGCTTGTTTTACAAGACCCAAGGAGGGAAAGGATGGATATGTCAAAATGGTTCAGCTGCTGCTTGACCACGGCGCTGATGTTAATGCCACAGCCAAGAACAAACTGTTTGGAACCGCATTTCAAGCCGCCTGCGCAGCTGGGAATATGAACTTAGTCCGCCTCCTTCTCGATCGCGGTGCAGATGTAAACCTGCAAGGTGATGGATATGGATCTGCACTTCAATCCGCTTGCCACTGGGGGCATACTGAAGTCGTACGCTTTCTTCTCGACAATGGTGTAGATGTGAACGCACCGGTTCGCAAGATTGGGGGGAGGACCGGAACAGCGCTTCTGACTGCAAGCTCCTTTTGGCGTAATGATGATGAAATTGTTCATCTCCTGCTCGATCACGGCGCACATATCAATGTTCCTGGAGTTTTCTCCGGGTCCGTTTTACACGGTGTCGCTTCGTCAAACAAGAGCAAAGACAACTCCTTGTTGTTGCGAGTTCTTGAACTGGGCGCTGATATCAATCACGTAGATGAGCGCGGTGGAACTGCCTTGCACTATGCGCTCCGAAACATGCAATTCGACAATAAAGGTACAAAGCCGAGCAGGATCCGGTTCCTCATCGAACATGGCGCTGACGTTCATCTTGCGGCGGGAGAGGTGGGCTCTCCGCTCTATTCTATATGTGCAGCTACGACGAACCTTTCAGATGTCTATGAGAAGGATAGAACAGTGGCTCTGCTTCTTGATAATTGTCCGAATATTGATGTGAATACGCAAGGCGGAGAGTATGGCTCTGCGTTACAGGCAGCAGCGTGGTCTGGCCAGACGGAATCGATCAAGCTTCTAATCGAGAAAGGGGCTCATGTCAATGTACGAGGCGGCAAGTATGGGAGTACATTAAACGCTGCCATTATCATGGGCTATTGGAATATTGTCAAGATATTACTTAACAATGGTGCGAGGCCAGACGTTCACTGGCGGGATGAGATGGGCGAGGATTGGTTAGCTGACGTTCAAAAAGGACATGGCCGAGGAGCTGTAGAAAAGTATAGGAAGTTTTGGGAAGTGGAAAAGACGAAGTTATCTGGAACAAGCCCAGATAACAGCGTAGGGGTGGCGAAGACTTGAAGCTGCATATTGAGGAGTTTAAATCAAGAAACTTTTTAATATTATATATATCGCTTAGAGAGAGATGTTTCATACTAATATACAGGACATAATCAGTACTAGACTGTAACATTCAGCCTAGATACCAGCGAGGCTTGAATAATGTAAACCTCTGTTGTTTCTTTGGGGGAAAAAAATCTGCCATAATACAATTTGTACTGAGCTTTACAACGGCATGTATATATTACTCTTCTTATTGGTTGCGCAAACTCTGAAGGTACTCCAACTCTCGCCTAACCTCTGGGTCTTCATCCACCTTCTTTACTTCCGACTCGGTTAATTCCACGATTAAGTCGGCACCTAGTGTTCTCATTTTGTTGACTGAGACAACGTAGTATCCATCCTTGAATAGTAGTGTAAGCCTCATTACTGTTTCCACAAGAAAAGTCTAGGGATTAGTCACATGAATGGCAACGATAGTACCGTAGGAAGGTTCTTCGTCGTCCAAATTAACTTCCACTATAGTTCCCCTATACTCTTGTCAGAACAGATACGAGAGAAGAGACAGATTTAACACACTCTGAATATCGCATGGTGGGCTAAATCTCTGCTCTGTTTAGATGCTTGAAATTAACAAAACGCAACAAGGAAGTAAGGATTCGGTACGCTTTATATTCGCAGTGCCGTGTGTAGAAATGACTTCTTTCTCTTACATATATGTTCAGTTGTGATATCGCAGCAGCTAGGATGGATATAGCTCTGATCCGTTGACGTGCATGCATAATAGCCGCCTAAATGCAACGCTGCCTACATGGGGGGCTACACGAGCACAGCTGAAGAGCAAGACGTTATCACATAGTGAGTAAGGGAATATATGATATCTACTAAGCATATTGAAATGTAACCCCACTTTGTTGCATGTGTATTATACTACCAGAGGCAAAGATTCTCGCCATATGTCTTGAGTCAAAATGATGCTTGTAGGCAGAAAGTAATAGCCCAGCTCTTCCCACAGGTCAAGAATACAGCCAGTATACCACTTCCCAACTATTGGCTAATTTAACTTGGCTTATTAGAGACAGACAAACCTATTTTTGACTACCTACAACTTATTAATTTGTTGACAGCTGGGGAACGCACCGTTGCACTGCATCGACTAACACCAAAGACAACACAAGAAATCTACATGTAGCTTGGCTGGACCTGACTTACCTTGAGACTAATGACTGTGGTTAAAAGCACCATGTTCTAATAGTGATATCTAAAGCAAGAACTAAGCTATCGTCAATGTCTCTCATTAAAAGTGATTTAGAATTGTGTTTTTTAAAAAAGAGTTGAACCGCACCTTGCAAATACATCATCAAACGCACAGTGCGCATAACTCAACATGAGCACTCCATATGCTGACTCAGCAAAAACTTCAACCCATCCCAGCGCCATCACCAAACCAGCCCACCTCGAAAAAAGAAACGACCAAACCGCCAGCCATTGAATTGCGCCAACCCTCCCGGCCCAGCTTCCCCAAAGCCCCAAATGGCCGCAATTCTTGCTCCCCGTCGCGGCAAGGCCCTCAGCCAGGCCTTGTCCGCGGCGGCAGCCTCGCCGTGCCCGCTCTCGTCCCTCCTCCCGGCATCATCGACCGCCGCCTCCAGCACATGGCATTCCACACGACGATCGTTTTCGACGACACATGCCCGAGGATCGAAGCTGGGGAGGACACCGCTGTCGATTCCTCCGGGGGTCGAAGTTTTGATGGGCGAGCCCAAGACGTTGAGGTCGGCGACGTCGTATAAGCCTGTGGTGAGGAAGACGATTACTGTCAAGGGACCTCTGGGTGTGTAACCTTTTTCTTGTTGGCAGTATATTGCTGTTTCACCTATTGGAAGACTTCTTCTTTATTGAGGAATCTTGGTTTCGTGGTTTTCAAGGAGTGCGTTGGACTGATGAATGCGTGCGGCATAGGAACATTGAACCTGGATGTGCCCGAGTTTGTGGACCTGGTACAGAGCGAAGAAGACAAGACTGCGACGCTGAGCGTGAGGGATCCGAATGCTAAGGAGCAGAAGGAGATGTGGGGTACGTTGTCATTCCACTCCCCTTATTTCTTTACAGAAAATGGCCTTCTCGAACAATACTAACCTCGAACCCGACATTTTGAAACCATACAGGCACATCATGGTCCTACCTCAGCAACCACATCACAGGCGTCTCCGAAGGCCACACAGCCATCATCCGCCTCGTCGGCGTCGGCTACCGCGCCAGCGTCGAGCAGCGCGGCGCCAAGGAGGAGTACCCGGGCCAAAAGTTCCTCTGCCTCAAGCTCGGCTTCACGCACCCCGTCGAGGTCGGCATCCCCCGGGGCGTCACCGTCACGACGCCGTCGCTGACGCGCATCCTGCTCGAGGGGCCTGATCGAGAGGTGCTCATGAGTTTTGCTGGTGTGGTGCGCAAGTGGAGGCCGCCGGAGCCGTACAAGGGCAAGGGCGTGTTTATCAATGACCAGACGATCAAGTTGAAGCAGAAGAAGATTAAATAAATGACACGACTATGACATGAGAGAGGGAAAAGAGGGAAAGGGGATTAAGGTCAATGATGATGTGACGGCTACGAATAAAAAGGAGTGTAGGAGGAGAAACGACAAATGTACAATATGTGGTCTTTTGGTATGGGTGTTTGACAGACTTGTATTATCATCAGTTGAAAAAAAGGGCCTCTTTCACGAGGTATTTAGACACACACACACACATATATATATACCTATATATACAATATCTGTATACTCCCAATCCTCATTCAAGATTGAATCATGTGTAGATATAAATTTATGTAGCTTTTACGTTTCATTTATCAATCACCGCTTATGCAGACGTCTTACAACTTGGCACTCAAAACCTCCTGCACCGCTTCCAACACCTTTCCATGCACCGCCAATGGCGCCGCTACGACACCCTTGTTGCCAGCGAGCGTCCGTCCAATGCTAAAGTCCAGCCTCTTGCCATGAATATCCGTAACCTGGCCGCCTGATTCCCTCACAATGAGATCGCCGGCAGCATGGTCCCAGATCTTCTCCTGGTACGTCGCGCTCACGGGGAGGCGCAGATAGATGTCGCCTGCGCCGCGGGCAATGGAGCCGTACTTGGCCTGGCTGTCCATGCGAACGCTCTGCGCAGTGATTCCTAGCTTCTGTGAAATGGCGGCTTGGTCTCCGTGAGACGAGTGTCCGGCTTCGACGCTCTCGCAAAAGTTGGCTTTTGTCAAATCATCAATGGCGCGCATCGAAATGGGCGTGCCGGCCTCAACGTCGAGATTGACTGTCGCGAGTGGGCGGCTCGTGGCGCCGTGGCCTTGGACAGCGGAGAAGAGCACGCCGTGGCCCTCGTCGGTCTGGTTCTCACCAATGCCGGCAGTGAGGCGGGCATCGTTGTCAATGGGGAGGTTAGGGCATCCCAGGGCACCGACTTTGACGTCACCGTCGACCATGAGGGCAAGACAGACGGCATACTGGCCTCCGCGGAGGAAACCCTTTGTACCGTCGATAGGATCAATGGCCCAGATACGTCCTTGAGAGCCGCCAGGGCTGTTTCCCTTGTCGATGAGCTCAACCATGGCATCGACATCCTTGATAGGTCCACCGAGCAGCTCTTCGGCGGCAGCATCGTCCAGCTTGGTATCCTTGACCAAATCCCAAATAGTAGCCCTCAAGTTAGCATCCTCCTTCAGCTTCGCAGACTCCTCCTCGGCGACAATGGCATCGTCCGGGAAATTGTGCTGCAGCGCGGCGATGATGAGCGCCTGCGCGCCAAAGTCACCGATTGTGACGGGAGACTTGTCGTTCTTGTCAACGGTTCCCTTTGCCTTTTCGTGGAAGACACGCTTGGTGAGGATGGAGGCGCGCTGGACGGCAAGCTGGGCGATTTGCAGCTCCTTTTCGTACTTGTCCAAACGCATGGTTGCGGCTGTAGTGGAGAGGGAGAAGAATCGAGTTTGGCGGAGGAGGGAGGATAGCTGCTGTCCGGGTTGGTGGACGAGGCGGGCGATGGAGAGCGATAGAGAAGCCGTTGTTGCGCCTGTGAAGGGGGAGAGGAGGGCGAGGATGAGGATTATGGCGGGAAGGGCCAGGAAGAGGAAGAATCGAAGCTTTAAGGACGGAGAGGAAGAAGATGAGGCCGGCGATGGACTGGAGGCTGACTTATGTGGAGATGACGAGGAGGACATTCAGCCCGCAGTCAGACGACGGGCAAGCCTTGTTGTGAGCTATATAAAGGATGTCTCTCTGTGCGTGTTTTGTTTAGAGATTTGACGAGGAACGATGTTTAAACAGCAGTTGAATGTATATTAATCCCCAGTAATTGAAGCTGTATAATAATGTAAAGATCAATTCACCCCCGACCGATGGCCCGTGATATCGCTGCCATTAACTGCCAAACTTGCTGCTACCTCTAATAATTACCCCGCTACGGCCTCCGATGTCCCGCCGCCTTACCTCCCGCTAACGAGCTCCCTCATGGCGGGGCTCCTCTTCCTCCCCCGGCGCTCCGGCCACCCAATTTTCCGAGCCAGAAAAAAAAAATCCCATCTAAGCACATCAGATGGGAATCCGTTGCAACGTGCTAACTAACCCGTGCTAACTAATCCATAGCCTCGGAACTCTTCCCCAGCTTCCACACATCACCACTATCCTCTCTTCTTCTCCCTTATTCTCCCTCCTATCTTTATACACGAAAACTCTCACCAAACTCCCGCAATGGCTTCCTCCCCCGCCAACCTCCGCGCCATTTACCGCTCCCTCCTCCGCGAGCTCCCGCCCCGCCCCATCCTCTCCTCTCCGCGAACTCCTCTCCACCGACGCATCCGCTCCTCCTTCGTCGACTCTCCCTCTCCCTCATCTTCCTCTGCGTCTTCCTCCTCACACGCTTTAGAGCACCAGGCCCAGCTCGCCCAGCAGCTCATTGCCTACCTCCGCGCCCAGCGCATGTACGTCACCCTCATCGAGCGCTACAACCCGGGCATGGAGATGGACCAGGACGAGCGCATCCGCTTAACTGCCCGGAGAGTCGGCATGGATCTTCCTTCGGTGCAGAAGAAGAAGACGCAGTGAGCGCGGGATCTGTTAGGAAGAGGAGAGAGGGAGATGGGATTTGTTTTCTTCTTCCTCTTCTTTTTCATTTTGTGTTTTACTATTCGACTCTTGTCTTTTTTATACCTGATTTTTTGGGATGGGATGCTGTCGTGTGACCTATCACGACTCTATTTATATACGATACGTATCCTGCGAAACGGCGCGGGAAGAGATGGAAACGCTGGAGAAGCCGGAATGCCGCGTAGCAATGCGCGGCTACACTGGAACAATTTGGCGCCTCGACGGAAACGAGCGCTCAAGCGGGGAATATAGCCACGGAAAGGAAACTCTGTGAGCTTCAATTCGGTGCGCCACAACGATGGCGCACGTGTACACATACAACAAAAGGGAGGAGATACCACTACACCAACTGGGACACAGCAACACAGGGCCTGCACAGAGTTGAGAGGAATGAGAGGGAGAGAGTGTCAGGAATTATCTCATCCAGGCCCGGCACCACGCACCGTCCCCTACTAGTATGGGACGAGGGACATGCAACAACGGCTGCTTTACTAACAACCAACTTCACGAAATGAAGAAACTCTACGATATATCCACATCAAATATCCACTCATGTTTTTTATATGTATACACACGCCATGTTCGGCCATACATATCTACCTGCTGTATATATATATTCATATACTTATATACAATGAAATATCCGAAAATGCCAAAGCTCCAGGCCAGGTATAAATTTCCTCGATGGGGTATCAAAAATCAAGCACAAAGCATGTGTGTGCCAATTCCAACTCTTCGCTTGCCAATAATCAGATGTCGTGAAAAGCTCTTCTTCTTCTTTTTTTTCATCTCTTTGCATCATCGTTGAAATCGTCGTTAAAAAAGTGCTGTTGGTAAAACGAATGAGCTGAATGGAAAAAGGGGGTGAAGAAAAAATGAAAAATCAGTCAAATGCACGCTCACACCACGCCAACTCCGTTATCTTCCAGGGACTCGTCCCATCCACCCGTCTGCAGCAGCCATTCGCCAGCCCGCTCCTTCACTGCCGCCATGGCTGTTCCCAGTGAGCTGTTCCACTGGTCCTGTACAACCCGTACTTTTTCTTTGAGATCCTCCGTCAGCCGGCGATTCTCCACCTCTCGCATCTGCTTCGCCCGCAGCTCTCGATCCTCAGGTCGGATGGGTGTGCCGTCTGCTTCGGCAAGCTGCGTCGCAAGTACCCTAGCTTTAGCATTGACAACCGCCTCCTTGACCTCATGAAGAAGACACAGCTGGTTTGTGTGCGCCTCGATGAACTGATAGGTACTCTTCTCGGCATGGAGCAGCAGGCTGTAAAGGTACTGCAGCGGGTGATCGTGATACGCCGGGTTCTCCTCGTACTCTGAAGCCGGGATTTGAACACCAAAATCTTCCAGATCCATCGGGATAGTATCCAAAAGACCGCAAAGCGGCGGTGCAATATCCCAAAACGCCGAAAGCTGTAGTTCGATGCCACGCGCAACTGCCTCTTCCATCACGGACCTGAATTCACGCGCCCGGTTTAGCACCTCGTTGGCATACGCGTATTCTCGCTTGTCTGCGTCCTCTCTGAAAAATGCCTCAGCCGATTTGAGCTTCTCTGTGTTGCCAGATAGTCGATATGGTGTCAGCACAACGTCACGGTAGCGGGCATTGCGGTCGGATAGCAAGTCGTAGATGGCCCGGTGCAAAGACTCGCGCTGCTCAAAGATCCATTTGAGGAGAGTCAGTTTCTCTAACAGCTCGGGCTTATCGTCTCCTTCTTCTTGGGGCATGTCGGCATCGATCTCGCTACTGTCGAATAAGTGTCGTGCTAGATCATCGAATAGCTCTGTCGCTCGAGTGATTCGCTCCGTCAGAATGTCATTCAACGGCAGTACCACTTGGTTTTGAAAATGCTCGTATTCCAGCTTCTCAATCTCCTTCTTCTTATCCTTCTCTTGTTCATTAAAGTCGGATTCAATCGCCGCGGCATCAGCGTATCCCAAATTACCCGAGTTGATTTCTTTCTGCAGGTTGGACCTCAGCGCGAGGCGACGCTCTCCTGCTGCCTTGGTAGCCTCCTCCCGGCGCCGGAGGCTGCTGGAAGCAAATCTCTCTTTTGATCCCTCAATATCCGCCAACTCGCTCAGAGATCGTACAGAGGTGCGAATCGATGTCAGCTCAGGGTGGTTATTATTCACCGCAGGATGATGCCTTGGGTAAGGGGGTGGCATGGTGACCAATCTGGAAACATCCAAAAGCCCATGCCTGTTTGTCGCTGTCGATGGGGTAGAAGCTACGGAGGTGTTTGACGGCTGAGGAGTCCATACCGCCTCTCCCTGGTCATGCCAGCCTGTCTTTTCCGGAGGATACTCCGACGAAGAGCCTTGCTCGCTTATAGTCGCGTAATGCGGAGTATGCTGCTCATCCTCGATCCACTGGTCCTTGGGAACACCCATGTACTTGGACTCTCGTTTGGATCTTTCAAAGCCACCACGATTCGGGTCACCGTTTGAATCTGTTTCCCACCATCGACTGGGCGGTCTCCCACGTGAGCTATTCTCGTGGTTGTCACTCACGCTCATGCTGAGAATAGGGGAGAGCGAGGGCATATAATTTGCGGTGCCGCCCCAGTTAAGAGGTTGCTTGATCCCAGGGGATGGCGGGAGGCTGCCAGATGCCGGGGCCGAGCTCGATGAGTCGTCAGCTTGGTGGACAGAACTGACAGACCCTCTGTGGGATCGGTTTGGTTCCGAAGACTCCGGAGTCCAATCGCCCAGAGACTGTGAATTCATCGACTCTCGCCGGGCAGCGTTCATCGGCCGAAATAGATCACGGCTCAAATCAAAGATCTCGGATCCCATAGCGCCAATAGCTGATGAGTATCTCTCACGTCGAATCCTGGACTCGGTGACTATGAAATCGGAGAAGAGACGAACCCGGTCTGCGTCTGTGGCAGCCGAGGCTTCTTTAATCGCAAATGATCGAAATCGTTCGATGGTGCCAGTTGCGAATTCAGCAGCGCTCTGGTTCACAATCACTTCTTTGGATGGCGACACCGCCATGGACGTAGAGAGGCGTGAAGCCTCAGCAATCATCGATCCAGAGGCAGACCTGGTCTGAGGCGGCGGAGTCGGGAGAGATTTTGGCACAGCACCTTGGCTTCCGCCGCGTTGTCGGTAGGCCTTGGCCGGCATTGGTGAGAACGGTGGCGTGGCTGCTTCGTGGTGTAACAATGTGGCCGAATCCGGTGCCCGAGGTGTCGAATTACGGGAATTTGATGATTCCCCAGTAAGAGGTTGGTCCATGGGGGCTTTCCCGCTGCTCCGGGGAGTTGTCTTGCCAACAGTAAGCTTACGAGCCAGGCCACCAGCCGGGGGAACAATAATGTCGGCAATACGCTGTCCCTGTAATGTGCTATCAATGGATCCCCTGGATTCATGTCCAGAGCGGCTCTCGCTTCTCCTCTGTAGAATGGTCTTGTCATGGCGCACAGCCTTGGCACGATTCAAGCCACTTGCGCTGCCTGAGGAATTCAGGGGTGGCTCTATGGGCTCGCTAGGATTGCTCGCGCTCGTCGTATCAATCGTCAGGTTATGAGACCGCCCTTTTGGTGACTGAGTGGGCTGCGGTAGCTGTATTTGTCGTGACGACTCGCCGGTCTGGACGGACGCGAGAGGATGTAGCTGCGCAGAAGATACTTGGGTCTGAGGCCGAGCGGCAGGCGGCGTGTCACTGTCAACCCAGTCGGCGGGCGTTGGGGGAACGGGTCCCAGGGACGAGATACCGGAAGGGGGAGGCCTGCGAGTTGGTGGGGAAATGATGGGCACATTGTTCCTGTCCATGCCCTGTACGCTTTGTGATCTGCTCGACGAAGGCGGCGGAGGTGGCCCAGGCGGAGGCGGAGGGAGTGGCATGCCAGGCTCCCATCTCGTCTGAGAAGTAGACCGTGAGCGGGCAGACGTCGGGGTATCGATGGCGCCTGTGGAGGCAGCTCTACGAGATGCCGGCGGAAATGGGTCAACGTTGATAGCAGATGTAGCTGCGGCTCGTTCTTGCTCCAAGGCATGGAATAGGGCAGGCCCAACACTCCGTCTGGACGCAGGCATCGGCTCTGGGGGGCTGGCAGATTCGGTGTCTCTCCGTCTTCCCAAAGATGCCAGTGCAAAGATACGCTCTCGAGAACTTCCCCTGCCACTCACACCCGGCGGGGGAGGAAATGAGCGGGTAGCAGCAGCTGGCGGCTCGGGAGAGGGCCGGTGGCCCAGCATGTTAGAGAAGCGCGAAGTAGTAGCGGCGGCCACTTGCGCCGGTGAGTAGTCGAAAGCCATACTGACGGGACGAGGTTGCATGCTTCTCCTAGGAGTGTATGGCGGAGGCGGAAGCGGGTTTGATGGTGAAGCTGTCATTTCAAATCTGGTCAGCACACAACTGTTGCCCATTCGCAGGTAGTCCAAGGGCGTTGTTGAAGAGGCCCAGCAAAGATCTAGCAGAGGCATAGGAAAGGTGTCTAAAAACAGCTATCTAGGGAGAGTATCAACGAGAGAAAAGAAGAAAAGGTCCCCACCCTGAGCTTCGCTGCCCACAAACTGCAGAGGTCGCTCTGTCGCTGCCATGGCGGCTGGCGATGCTACCCATTCCTGCGGATTATACGGCAGGATGGCGCTGCCAGGCGTGTGTATCGTCTGGACATGAGAGGAAGCCATGGACACAGCGGATATGGGCGAGACGAGCTGGTTACCGTAGCCCGCTAAGGACGTGGTTGAGAGCGGATGAAGGGCATGGCGAAGACGCGTGGGATCACGGGGAGAGGTGGAAGACATATTGGCTCAAGCTCCCAGAGGCCCAACCGCCCGCGGTCTCCTAAGTCGGTAACCCTTGACCCTTGTTGTTGACCTAGGGGGGGCAAAGACGCTTGCTGAGAAGTGCTGAGGCTGCCGAGGGATGCGACTTGGAAGGCAAGTGGAAGATTGGATCTGGAGATGGGCCCCCAGGTCGGGCCTGATGTCAGAACTATCGGCGGCAGCGCACTCCACACCAACTCGGAGGCGGTATGCCAGATGAGGTCTGTGGTCTGTGTTTCGTTCTATTTGGAGGTCTCGCTTGGCATCCCTGGATCCACCCCAGAGCATCGATTTCAGGTGGCGGATAGAGGCCGGTCGACGAGGAGCGCTCGGATTGGCGAGAAGAGGGCGAGGAGGGGGAGAGCTGGGCTAGCGACAAGACCAGGAAGAACGGCTGCTACCATACAGGTACGGTACTCGCACAGGCACGAGATGTTCCCTGTACAGGACTCCGGACGACAGGCACTTGACGCAGGTATGGGCAAACGGGAAGCGATCAAACATGGCGAGTCGCACGGCATCCCGTAGTGGGAAAAGGAGCGAGCCGCGGCTGAGGTACGAGTACATTCGGCGCGGCTGGGCTTTGGCTTGGCCTGGACGTACCGGTTCGGACACTAACACCGCAGCCAGACACGAGCCATTAAGAAGCCTGCTTCAAGGCAGAAAGAGGGAGCATGGCAGCACGCAAGGCAGCGCATTGAGGGGCCGTTTGGTGGTGATGGCGAGATCTGCTTGGCCGAGCGCGAGTTTGGCGGTCCCTGTGGAAGCGGCGCGCTAGGCCGAGCAGGGACGAGGCGACCAGCCCGTGGCGCCAGTGCGCAAATCCCATGTATAGGTACCAGGGATCTTTTGTACCCGCTGTTTCTAATACAACATATCGTACATGCGCTCTGCATCTGCACGTGTGTTCAATCCCTCCCTATAACGCCTACATAGCACTACTGTATCTATAACTAACACTACCTACTCCGTAGTATTACATGCAGTTAGACGTTTTGTCGTTTCAAGATAGCAAACCAAGGAGCTCGATCGCTGCAAGCTTGCTGAAGGATTCCCGCCATCGACTCAAGGATTGCCTAAAAGCGCATACCCGGACGCTCCATGAATTGCCAGGGACGGTCCGGCGTGTGATGGAATGTGACGACGACAAAGTGGGCCGCCTCGTTTTCAAGATCACAACCGAACGTGCATTGTTCGTTTTTTTTTCCTTATCAATCATGCCTGCATGCGACTGTTGGTTACAGGTTGATTGGGGATTTAGGCTGCATGTAGGTATGAAACTTGCATCTCCCACAATTCGTCGTGACCTGGTCAATGTGGCGTGCATTCCTTTGCACTTTTGAACAAAGCACAGATAAGGAGTCGAATGTCAGAACGGCGTTACAAACATGTGATGTGGCCTGAGATATACCAGTAGGCAGATATCGAGGCCATCGCGAAGTGCTTGCATTGAAAAAACCCCAATATTGGTGGTGGTACGGGGTACATTCTACCAAGTACTCGGTACGAAGGCGTCTGCCACTAGACATGCGACCGCCCCTGCGTGGATCGCGCTTTTTTTTTTTTCTTCTGCTTTGGACGCAAGTTTATTATCGAGAACCGGCTCCTGTTGGCTGGAAGAAACAATGCGCTACTAAGCGCCGGCAGCCATTGAACCACATGTGTTCCTAATATAGCTGCCAATCAGAGCTGCAGACGGAGATCCATCTCCAAGAATAGATCGGCGCTCCCACATTTGGATTCTGCATCATTGGAGCGACAAAAAGGAACGGATGGATGGGTTACTCAAAACTCGGTCGATTTTTCGCAGAATCTGCTCGTTTTTACTTTTCCGAGACTGTTACTTCAGTTTTTTGACTTTTCACCTTCTTTATCTAATTTCTTTTCATCTCCATCTTCATGATACGATATCGGTAACATACTCGGACATACTCAAGAGCTCACCAATTCGTCCTCTATAGCCCTGCTCCTTCGGCAGTTGGTGGGCTTATAACCGCCCGGCCGGCATTCTTGCGCATAATCACCCTTGCCCTTCCATGTTCCCCTTGGTAAAATCACCGGAAGCAAAAAATAGCAATCGATCACGATTTGGAATTTGCTATAAGGAGGCGTCAGATTTCCCCTTTTCCTCCCAACGGCGAGCCCGCCAATGGCCTGTAAGGAGTAACATGCTGTTGATTTTTTTTTAGCAGCCGTTATATCTTGAGGTCGTGTGTCATGCAACCGCGCTGATAACGGCGCCAGACCCAGATAGTGTGCAGCCTCTCTGACCCGGCACTCGGTCGCTCTACTAATCTGACTTTCAGATTCCTCTGCCAGATTCAGCTTCATGGGCGCTAGCCCCGCCTCTCACTGAGCTTATTGCTGAGAATGAGGCACGGCGGGCAAACTAGCACGCCCTGTTGCGTCGAATGAATTGCTCAAACTGGTGTTGACATAAGCGGAAGTAATCACGCTTGGCGACTATCGAAGCGGCTATTTAAATCACTAATACGGTACAGGCCGCCTTCTGCGAGTGGTTACATATCAACAGCCGCTCGGTTACAATCTTCCTGCTACAGGGTAAGGATTATATGCAGACGCCTGTACGAGGATAGAAACTGTGCCGGGAACCTGGGATCATGATGTTACTCTGGTGATGTAAGTAATAAGCCCTACGGATATTTTGATGCTTTGTCTTCCATTACCCGTGCCTTGCACCTACCGAGTTACCCTATGCACAACCGTATCATGATGAATGGCAAATATATACAATTATAGAAAAGGGCCTGAGCGGCACAATATCCACAAATAATCAGAGAGTCTGGATGGGCCGTAAGACCTAGCATTGCAGTACCAGTATATTGATTGAGGATATGTCACTTGACTAACTTCCAAGGCTTAATCTTAATCATTCTTGTGCCACGGGAATGGCTCGGCAAGCACATCGCTCGGACAGCCACAAAACCTGCTCGGCCTTTCTCGAGCTTACTTAAACTCTTCAGTTGACTTGCACGGCAGAGCTGCGGGTTTATAACGGATGTTCCGGATAACATGAGCATTCCATTTTTGTCTTGTTTGTGAAATCTCACGGCCAATCGGAGGCACTCCTTATTTAGCTGTCAAGTTCGCGTTTCAATGCACCGAAATCCCAGAGAGGTGTGAAACAGATCAAGTATCGCAAGAGCATTTGGAGCTTTTAGTCGCACTCTCTCTGTCCTCGAGCTATTACTATTACCATCACACTACCTAACATTGCGTGCACAAGGTAAATATGCCGCCAGCCGCAGAGCCACTGAAGTGCACATGTGTCCTGTAGAACGTCCTTGAGTCCATTCACGAATTACGTTGCTCTATATGGCTTATGTAATACAATTGTTTGGTGAGGCTAGGTTGACCAGCCAATTGCACTAGCAGCCAAGTGGGGACGAGGCTCATAAAAATTCTAGAGGCTTCTGAAGGTCGCTTTCTTCCTTCTTCAAGCAGCCCGCCAATTCTCTCCTTCTCTGCTTCAAACCACCATTTCACCTTCACGCCATACTCTTACTTCTTAATCAGCTCTAATCAATACGGTACGTTGAATCCGAAGCTTCCCATACAACTGCCCACCATTGCATAACCCCTACATGATGAGATACCAGCTGGCACCAGTCATAGAGTGATTTGTACTCCCTTTCAGTGATGACCACAATGCTTAGGTCTTAGACCATTTCTGAACCCTCATTTGCAAAAATTATGCGTTGTTCTTCTGCTCGATCTAGGGTTGACATTGAAGCTAACCACTGGAACCGAACAGGACTTGCCCGCTGCGCGGACGACCGGTTAAAATTTTTTTTATTCTCTAAGCTAGCTCGTCAAAATGGTTCTGCACAACCCCAACAACTGGCACTGGGTGAACAAGGATGCGTCTGCCTGGGCAAAAGAATGGTTCGAGGAGAACTTGACCAAGCTTGAGACCGAAAATGGAGACATCAAGGCCAGAATTACCAAGGTCCAGAGCATGAGTGGTGACGTTGACGTCAGCCAACGCAAGGGGAAAGTCATCACCATCTTTGATGTTAAGCTAGTGCTGGAGTATTCTGGTATGGTAGACTTCAACGTTCATGGCGAGAGCGTCTGGGGCTGACTTTCCCCCTAGGGTCCACTGCCGAGATCGACGAAGTCTCTGGTAACATTACTGTTCCCGAGATTGCCCATGATACGGAAGAGGACGAGTACGTGGTATGTATAGCTGTCCTCTAGCCTTGTCTTCTGCTCATCTATATCTAACAACCCGTAACTAGTTTGAGATTGACATCTTCTCAGAGTCAAAGGAGAAGCAGCCCGTCAAGGATCTCGTGCGATCAAAGCTTGTTCCTCAGCTCCGAAAAGAGTTTCAGAAACTTGCTGGTGCCTTGATCACTGAGCATGGAAAGGATATCCAGCATGCCCCCGGCTCCAACCCTTCCAGCGGCTTCTCTACCCCGCGAACCCTCCCCCAGGCTGCACCAAAGGCTGCAGCTCAACCCACAGCTTCTCACACTAGCAGTTCGGGCGTTGTCAACACGGTAACAGTGCGTGACGACCAAGAGTTCCGCACCACTGCTGAGGAGCTGTATCAGACCTTTGTCGACCCTCAGCGATTGGCCGCCTTCACTCGGGCGCCGCCAAAGGTGTTTGAGGGAGCAAAGGCAGGAGGCAAGTTTGAGCTCTTTGACGGCAACGTCTCTGGAGAATATCTTGAGCTGGAAAAGCCCAAGAAGATTGTTCAGACCTGGAGATTGAACCAGTGGCCTGCCGGTCACTACTCGAAGCTCAACATTGAGTTTGACCAGAACGATATCGACCACGTTACCGTCATGCGCGTCACCTGGGAGGGCGTTCCTGTCGGCCAGGAAGACGTGACCAGGCGTAACTGGGGCGAGTATTACGTGCGAAGCATCAAGCAGACTTTTGGGTAAGTTGTCATCATTCATTGAACGTGTTTCAGTCCCCCAGAACATGACTAACTCTTGTGGAATTAGATTTGGTACCATTCTATAATCTGAGAAACATATCCATTGGAAACACATACACATTTTCTTTATAATCAAAGCGCTCTAGATGAGGGTAGAGACAAGGGGTCGGCATCTCTGCCAATGGTGGCGGATGGGTATATACTTTATTACTAGGTAGTCTTGGTAGGTCTACACAAGACCTAGATGCGTGTAGATACGACGAACATGAATGATGATACGAAGATGTCCAACAAGAAAGGGGGAAAAATACAATATAAAACCCATTATTCCAACAGTATCCATGAAGATGTTTCTTTCTTATGCCGCGAATGTAGTACAAGAGCATTCATTTCTCTTCTATTGAGGATATCCAGACTTGGTGGTAGAGATACTCCGGCCTCGTGGTCGACGCTCGGCTAGGGGCTCCTCTGTTCCGTCATCAAATGCATAGTTGGAAAAGAAGACATCGCCAAGGTTATGCCACAGTCCCATGTCATATAAGTTGTCAACGGTTTTTAGGTCCCATACATGCTCCCACTCGCCCTCGCCTGGGTAATTGCCTTCGTTGCTTGGCGGCTGCCCGTCTTGAGTGGCCAATATGATGTGCTCTGGCGACGAGGGCCACCGAGGACACAGTGGCTCCAAGCGCAGGTTACGTGGTCGGTTAGGTGCCAGAGGACGTCGAAAGGCATAGCCGTCCCTCATGTCCTCCTTGTAGTCTGTCCATTTCATGGATTCGTTGGTTGTGGTTCCGCAGTAGATGAGGAAGACGGTGTAGATGAAGAGGGCCCAAATTAGAGGAGAGGTGAGGAGAGCCAGAAGAGTGGCAGCACCGACGCGAATGTCGCCGTGGAGACCCCAGCCCCAGACAGCAAAATACTCGGTGAAATCCAAATCTTGGCCCGGCCAGACGGTCCACAATGGGTACTCTTCTTTTATTTTCGACGTCAACAGGTAGAGACCTAGCAAGCCGCCGTAGGTCGCCAAAACACACGTCGATAGAAGGAGGAGAAGGAACCAGTGGTGATTGCCGTAGCCCACACACGAGTTGATGAATACGCAGTGATGATCGGCCCTGGCGATGCAGCGTTTACAGACATCGCAGTGCTTGGACCGCGCGGGCTTCAGGAACCGACATGTGCGGCATTCGTTGCCCGGGTGGAAGAGGGCGTAGTCATAGGGGTAGAGAGACATGTGGTACGCATGATTCTCGCGGGTGATGTACCCTGGGTCTGCGGAGCAGGCGAGATACAGGAACACGTACGGCAGGATGACGGCGATGGTGGCGGTGAACTTTGTGAAGGGGCCGATCTTGGGCCAGACGTCAGGGAGGTACATGTACTCAGAGACCGTCATGATCAATAAAAAGAAGATCTGGAGGGCATGTGTAAGTCGTGGATCATGTGTATAAAGAGAGCCATTGCAACTACATACCACGATCGTTGGATGACGGTCATACATGAGGCGATTATAAATCCATGACATCGATCCAGTCACTCGCCCACCAGTGAGTGTCTGGTCTATACTCGACACCAGGTTGGGAAAATGAATCCATATCAGCTTGTATAACCAGGCGATGGGTGTTTTCCTACGTGTCCCCTGTGTTCAGTAACAAGCCCATCTTGTACACAGATTCTCTAACTCACCTCAAAGCTGGAAGTCTGCCGAAAAAGGTAATGAATACCATAAAAGATATGGCTAAAACTACAATGAGAATCTTCTTTAGGGTGTCCATCGTGACAGACGGGTAAAGCTAGCAGGACTACGGCATCTGTAGTTAATAGAGCCGGGAGTCTTATGCTGTGATTTCGTATATACGATCTGAATCCAAAATCTATCGATGAGGGACTAAAAGCTCTTATATGGTTAATTTTTTTTTGAGGGGGAAATAAGAGAAAGAAAGAAATAACAAAGAAATAGATGCCACAAAGCTCGTGTACTGCAGCGCGCTGAAAAGAAGCAAAAAGGAAACAAATGAGTAAGGATAATAGAAAGGTGGCTGAGCTGGATGACTGGACAACAGCTGTCACCAGCTGCATCGCAAGCAAAATATTGGTGTTTACTATTCTTATCGCGGGGCGCCTAGGCCCCCGATAATCGATAATAGCCTGCACTGCAACTGCACTATGACTGCATTGCAACTGGAGGCCAAGGGAATGCAGCGCATGCATCACGTGACCCCGCGACGTCCATCACGCGTCTCATGCGTTGGGTGAATGAGTTTGGGAGTGAAAAGTGAGCAGAAAGGCACGGACAGCAAAGAAATGAACGCGGAAGAGAGCGTGGGATTTATTTCAGACGAGAATCGGCGCTGAATTTGAGCTCACGCAGCACCGCTGGGGGCGTGTTTCTGCCCTTTTTTCTGAGCTTTCCCTTCATTGATACTGCAGAGCCTCGATCCCTTCACTCACCTTGGAGTCGGTCAAAGCCCGCCAGCGCAACAACGCTCTTCATCTCACTGAGCATGAATTTTATCGAACTCTGGGGGGATCATATAGCCGGGGATCACCGCCACAGATTTAATTCCCAATCCTGCACACCGACAAAGGACTGCGCATCAATCGTATACAATGGCGTCGCACATTACGTATGATGGGGTTACAGGCGCAGCGGCGGGTGGCAACATCTTCAAGGATATCAAATTCTGGGTTTCCAGAAGAGTTCCTCAAAGAGACAGCATTCTGGACAAGATTCAGGTATGATGAGAGCTTACAAGTCTACTAAGCTATCACTAACATTTTTCCCTAGAGTAACTCGGGTATTGTCGTCGCTCTGGAGAAGGATGCAGACATGCTCATTGCAGACCACGCAAGAAAAGATGCACCACTAGGCTCATACTCATGGAAGTACATCACGGAGTCTGTAAACGCCGGCATTATCCAGGTCGAAGACAAGTATCTCATAGGACCTCCGCCCAACCAGCGCCGATCAGTGCTCACGGGCGCACATGCCAAGAAAACTCGGACACCCTTCACCGAACAAGACGACGCCATCGTTGCCAAGTGGGTTCTCAAGAATGGGATCGATACGGCTGGGAACAAAATGTACATGGAGCTGGAAGACGCAGTATGTCTGCATCAATTGCCTCCCGTTCCCCTATAACTCAAAAAGACCATATCCTAATCATGTCTAGTATCCCCATCATCCTTGGCAGTCATGGAGGAATCGGTGGGTAAAGATCTTATCAGCAAGGTCCAATGCAGAGATAGATCGCCTGGCAAGATTGGCCAACGTGGATGTGGACAATGCACCAATTACCGCGAGACATATTATCAGGAGACACCAGAGAGAGGACTGGCCAGAAGCACCTCAGAGCAACGCTGTCCCCAACAGCAACCGAAACCCTCAAAATCACAACGTACCGGCGGCGCCTAGAGTATCTAGAAGTGAACAAAATCAGCCCCGAGATGTGGCACCACCTGATCGCAATAGGAGAACCGCCACAGATGATGCAGCTTCTAAGCCAAACAATCATGGTGATGAAGAAGATGATACGGTTATTCACCACGATACGGCTGGTGAAGCTAGGCCAGCTGTCACCACAGAGGCTGAGAGGCAACCAATACAGAAGCGAGCGAAAAGTTCTAGAGTGGAACCAGGAGGCGCATTAAGAGAAGAAGAGAAAAGGAATGCTGAACAAGACGCTGAAAATGACGACAACCAAGACGAAGCCAGTGTTGATGGCGGCCTATCTTCCTTCTCGGAGAGAGAGCAGTTCCTCAGCGATCTCCAAGACTATTGCGAGGCAAATGACAGGGCGCTTGACACACGGTGTGTTATCGGGGACAAAGAAGTAGACCTGTGGGAATTGTTTCGCGCTGTTAGCGTACAAGAATTACCTCCAGATGAGTTGGACTGGCAGCAAGTGGCAGAGCACGTGGGACTTGGGCAGATGCGAAACGGCGAGGCCGTCACTGCTTTACTAAGATCGAGCTACGATCATCATCTCGCAGACTTCGTAGAAGCTATGATGAGCTTTGAAGAAAACGAGGAGGATCCTGATGAGGATATTGCTGAAGGCGAGGAAACACTCATAGGAGATGAGGAAACTGCGGCGGGATCAAAAACACCACGGGGCTCACAGAGAAACAGCGCAGCATCCCCGTTATCAAACGACAACGGGGGCTCAAATTTGAGAAAAAGGTTACCAGAAGGGCAGCTTTCAACACCAACCAAACTGACCAAGCGAAGACGAACAGTGCACTCCGAGATTCCAGTGACTCCCGAAGACAAGCTGAGAACCGGCAGGCCCTCATCCGCACCAGCATCAGCACCAGGTAATCTGCAAAGCATGGCGGATCAAGAGCAAGAACTGCCAGAGATGGAGGAGTCGCAGCAAAGGACACCACGGCAGAATCAACAACGACAGCAATCGCCCGACGAGCCAGATATGACTCCCTCTCAACAACTACGGAGCGAGACTGATTCGATTGCGAGCCCCGAACATAATGAATCAAGGACTCCCACTCTCTATTACAGTCCAACAGCATCTTATCCCCACAGACAACTTGAAACAATACAAGAGGAAGACTCAGCCACATCTACGCCGACAAAGTCGAGGTCTAAGAGGCGCGAGCTCCCAGCGTCTTTTCAACAGCCTCCGGAACCTCGGCTCATGCAGCTTGAGGAGAGGCGAGAAAAGAGGCGGCAGCTGGAACAAGAACGACGGCAACGGCAACAGCAGCGACAGCAACAACGTCTGGAAGAGCATCGGCAGCAAGAACTACGTCAGGAAGAAAGGCGGCGAGAAGAAGAGCAACAGCAGCAACAGCAACAGGAAGAACAGCAGCAAGAAGGTGATCAAGCACAGGAGCAGGAACAGGAACTGCAACGACAGCGATGGCACCAAGACGCAGCCGACTCAAGCGAAACCGACCCAGAAGTCGTCCAGCAGAGCCAAGAACAGTTCATCTCCTGGAAGGAACACTACCTCGACCAGGGCTTCTCCGAGGAAATCATCATCGAAGCCATGCGCCGCACCACAATGACCCCCGGCGAAGCCATGGAGGCCGTCCTCACGAGCCTCAGGGACGGCCAGGGCATCCCGCCCAACCACGAGGGCATCTGGACGGACCGCGACGACGCCCAGCTGAAATACGTCGTCCGTGTTGGCGATTTGCGGCGCGCGGACGAGGATAACGGCGATACGCGGCGGCGCAAGGAGAAGGCGCGCAAGATGCTTGACAGGCTCCTGTTTAAACATGACGAGTCCAGGGTTAAGCTGCGTAGGAAGTTTCATCGGGCGGTGGCCTTGGCGGAGAGGGATAGGCGG
The DNA here is from genome assembly GCF_050948025.1 of Trichoderma camerunense. Taxonomy (NCBI): domain Eukaryota; kingdom Fungi; phylum Ascomycota; class Sordariomycetes; order Hypocreales; family Hypocreaceae; genus Trichoderma; species Trichoderma camerunense. Next base: position 2,004,328 of record NW_028145367.1, read on the forward strand.
CGGAGGGATAGGCAGTCAAGGGAAGGGAATGATCAATGATTTGCTTTGCTTATGTTATGTCCGAACATCATGTCCAGCGTTTGTGCTTTCCGCCTTTTCTCTCTTTTATTACCGCAACGAATGGAGCAAAAAATGGTATGCTGAATGAAAATTGGGCCGGTTTGTCCTGAGTGTTTTACTGTTTTTCTTTCATTTTTATCTTAAGTATATACTTATACATATATACAGAATGTTGGAATTCCTTCATTCTTAAAATCAATCGCTCGCCAACCTTCACTCTCTGGGCTGCAGAGTATGTCCATAGTGCCATCCCTCCATCGCGATATCCGCCCTCACCTTGTACACCTCCTCCGCAATGTCCAAGACCTTCATATCAACGTCCACCACAGTCATCGCCTCCTCAACGCCAAGCTTGCCAAGAGCTCCCTGCAGCGGCATCGCCACCTGTGTCAGGCCAATAAACTCTGTGCCCTCTTCGTCCTTACCACTCGTTCCGCTTCCCAACGGTGCGCCCGTGTTGCAGAACACAAAGCCGCACGTGTTCTCAAATGCTCGGGCCACAGCCACGTTCTCCAAGAACAGGCGCTCGCATTCCGGGTTCACATCAGCACCAATGTCGCCTCCGTCGCTGTTGAGCCAAAAGGTAGGGCACACGACGAACTTGGCCCCGTCGGCAACCAGCGCACGGCATGCCTCAGGGAAGGCCAAGTCCCAGCAGATAATGAGTCCGACACGACCCCAGGGAGTATCAAACGCCCTGTGCGGCGTCAATCCATCGGCCGTCAGATGATCTCTCTCGGGGTGCCACAAGTTCTTCTTCTGGTAGCGTCCCAGAACGGCGCCGTCTGGACCGATAAAGTACGCCGCATTCGCAATTCCTTCAGTCATGGAGGCGTGGCCTTCCTCCGCAGGGATAGGCTCCAGAATCGTGCCCGGGGCAATGGCGATGCCGAGCTCCTTGGCAATGGCCTGATATTTTGCAAGATATGGCGTCTGCTCCTTGGCCGTTGCGAGGAGGATCTTGGAGTCGGGCTTCCATGAGCCGAGATGGTACTCAGGAAGGACGACCAGGTTCGCGCCCTGGGACGCGGCTTTGCGGATGTATGACTCTGCGCGAGCAAAGTTGCCAGCTACATCGAGCGGCTAGAGTTGGTGAACAATTAGGAGCCAAGATCAGCCTTCATGATTGCTTCCTAGGAGCTGCAGCAGGGGTTGTTGGTGGCACACGGGCGACGAATGCCAAGGCAATGCGTCAGAAATGCAAACTCACCTTAGAATACAGCTGAACCAGCGCAATCTTCAAGTTCGACGCCATTGTCCTAGAAAACCAAATGCTAACACAAGTCAAAGTGTACTGGGGAATCGTTGAAAGGATGGAGTCAAGTGCCAAGAGATGTTATCTAGTGAACCGGCCCGGTCGAGACAATATGGGGTAAACCCGGAACCGGCTCAAAGCTGACATCAACTACGGAGAGGGCGCCGGGTCTGTCCAATTGCACGGCGCGGCTGAACCCCGCGATTCGGTCACTAGCTGTACTCGATATTTATGTTATCAAATCCCGAAACTCGAGTCAGGTTCAGGGCTAATAGGCTGCTCCATGCTAATATTCCCCATGATTCCACGTAAGAACTAGTAGGAATTCTCCCCCAAGAGGCCACGAGGCCACCATTTTCGTACGGAACAGATCGGAAGGCTGCGTAGTGATCAACTTTTAGATCCATAACTGTGTTGCCTAACGAACCAAGACCTGCCCACCCACAACTGATCTAAATGACTGCTTGCGTATCTCGAAACCCATAAAACTCCTGGTCAATAATATTTGGTGGTAACCGTGTCCGTTGGAATCGCTCCTGGAATATTAATATGAAAACGCCACTCCAGAGTATTCATGTCCCAAACGCCATATCCCCATATGCCTTTCAAAAAATGGAAACCCAATGATTTCCGCTATTACGCTCGAGCAGCCTCGTTGAGTTTAAATTGGTAAAGATCGTCGCGAGAAAGCCCATTATTCGAATAAATAGCCTCATTGAATGGCGGTGTCGAGTTCGCTCTGAGGGGCACCTTGCCATGAGACGAAAATGCTGTGTGAATATTACTTCCGTAATGTTTGACACTGGATATTCCAAATCCAACCATCTCTCCTATGTTTTTGCATTTGTTAATATTTCGCACCGAGAACGGTTGGTCCACCTCGGTATTACTCACCTAAACTGATGAGCATAATGTTTCGTGTTGCAGAAGGTGGAAGTCCATACGAGCCAACAACCAGAGACATGAGTGGGCAAAATACGTGCGGCCACCAAGAACCCCAGCCAAAGCCGCTGTAGATGGAGCCACGAAGAGTGACGGCTGACGACGAAGCCGAGTCCAGAATGTCTATCAGATCCGAAGCTGTTTGCTGGGCAGAAACAAGCTGTTCCTGGTGGCCTTTGTGCTGAGCCAGTAAAGAGTCAGCTAAACCTTCGAGTTTTTTCATGCTCTATTCAAGCTCTATCAGCTATTCGTGTTTGAACAGGAGCCAACGCGGGCAACGTACCGTCTCTATGCTCTCCTGCCTCAACGCAACTGCTGCAGCTGCAGACTGCGAGATTTCAATTTCTCTATGCAGAGATGTGGACGAGGCGATTGCCGCGCCAAGCGCTCCCAAAATGATATCTACTTCATTGGTGATCCGTAGTGTAGCCTCTTGTAAAGCAGACTCATGAGAAGTTGTTAAATCGTGACTCTGATTTTGTGTCACGTCGACCAGCATGGATAGCAGTGTCTGTAATTGCCTTGCCTCTCCAAGCCCATGAGTGACAAATTCCGCTGATTGCTGCAAGCTCCGTTAGTGCCAATCCTGAGACCCATTGTGTGAATCACATACGAACCTGTACGTTTTGAACTATGTGGTCTCTGAAGAGCGCATCTACCTCTGTGATGCTATTCTTGAGATGATTCACCTGAGGCTTTAGATTCTCCACAGTAGCTCCTGCTTCCTCAAACATTTTGTTCATTGATCGAAACCGTGCCTCCATCTCTTCTTCGAGCTGTCTCGTCAATTTCGCAAGAATACTAGTCAGCCTCTGATGGAGTCGGATATTTTCATCTATAATCGGATTAGCTGAGCCCCCTTTATCGTGTTACAGCATTGCACAAGCTACAGACCTTTCTCGTTATCTGCACGAGCTGCTTCACAAAATCGCAACGTCTTATGGCGATAGCTCACCCAAGTATTCCAGGCGGAATCTGACTGTGCCAGTCCCTCGAGGCAGCCATCGATCTCGGATGTCGTTACGTGTAGTTGTGGCTTGGTCGGCGGCGACATACGGGCGAGTATCGATTCCTGAAACTTGGAGCAAGAGGAGGGGATAGTGAAGCTTCCTCTTTCCAAGTCACATATGGCTAGGCTTGCAGCATATGAGTCGACAAAATCACGAGCCGCCCTTCCACTATCAGTCAACATTGTTGCATCATTCCGTCCATCGAGTAGTTGACAGTTGTTGATCAAAAGGCGAGCCGCAGTACGGTGGCATAAGGGCTCCGATTCCAGCTCCTGCAACTCGCTGAGCGCAGTGGCATACATGGCAGGCAGTTGTGAAGAGTCAAATCTGGAGGTGCCAGTAGAACGACTCCCGGACGAAGGCAAATCGGCAGAATAGTTAAGCCCTGGGATCAGATCAGCAACAGTTTATATGGTGTAGAGGGAGGTGCAGTGTGAATGAGATAGGCACGACTCACTGCCGCCCCTGCGCCCTCCCCATGAGAAGCCGAGAACTCCATTGAGGAACAGGAGAGTGATTTGGAAGCTGCAGAAAAGGAACGTCGAGGCTGATGTCATCGTAAAGAACCAAGACTCTGGGCTTCCTGAGAGATGCAGGATATAAACGATAGACGGCGTCTCTTCACAGGGTTTCTATGTTTCGTCCAGGCTCGAGTATCGCTTCTTACTGAACCTGGGTTGCGATTCGATTATGGTGTTTTGGTAAGATGTTGTGAAAGAGATTGTAAGAGGTGGCTTCACGGCGGGAGAGGAGTGGTGCATAGATGGGCAGCTGATGGGTCGCTTTGTTTGTGCATAGACGGCGGTTACCTTTCTCCCATCTGATTCTGGTTGCGCGTTTGGCATCTCCAATCTATCACGCAAAACATGATGGAAACAAGGAGATAATAGGCAAACACAGAAAACTTTGGCGATGGTACCTGACCGAGCTCGTGCCTGCAGATCATCGGCGCGGCCAGTCGCACCTGCCGCAAGCGAACGGGTGCACGACGGCCCGGCACCTCCTTCCTATGTATATTTTTTTGAGAGCTCCTTTTCACTGTTGAAATTATGCCATTAACGGGATTCACATACTTTAAGCATTTCTCAAAGAATTTCTCAAAGAATCGTACAGTAAAGTTGCAAACGTATCGCGATATTAGACACTGCCACTAAGCATCGAACAACACCAGAAAATCATCTTTGCCCAGATACGCACAGTCGCATGACTAGCTGCTGTGTATTGCTTTTACATCACTGCTTTGAGTTGACTCAGTATCCCTGCATCATCTACTCTGGGCTTGATGATGACTTTGGGGTTCGTCACCGGCTCGAGAATGTGAACCGGCATGATCCGGTCGTCTTTCTCAGGAACAGCAACGGTACCTCCATCAGGAGCAACAATATCAACTGTATGAATGATCATCGCAGCAAATAGCAAAATCTCATTGGTGGCAAAGTCACGGCCAGGACACAAAGTCTTGCCACCACCGAATCCTCGAAAGGCTGCTGGGTGAAACCCATCGCTTTTGCCCTTCTCTTTGAGAAATCTGCCAGGATTAAACTCGTCTACGTCTTGGCCCCAGATGGTGCTCCTAGCATGAATAGCTCCGCCAGATATCTGAACAACGGCACCTTTCTTCAAAAAGTACCGGTCGGCCAGCATCGTGTCCTCTTTGATCAACCGAACAGAGAAATTCTCCGACCCGACGCGCAGACTCTCCCTATAAACGGCAAATAGCGTTTTGCACGTTTCTTTGACCACTCCAATGCTTAACGAATCTGGTCCAGAGCGCTGGCTGCTGAGTTCTAGCGCCTGACGAATTTCCTGTCGCACTTGGTTAAGGAGTTGTTGATCCGCGAAAATTCTCAATACCACCCAGAAAGTTGTAGTCGTCGCATTTACAATACCAGCAAAAAGGAACGACAAAGCCGACCGAGCTGTCATATCTATATCCATGCCATATTCCTTCTCAATCCGCGCTCTACCTTTCACAATCAACGATGCTGAATCCAAATGGCCGGCTTCCAAATACTTGCGGAACGCCGCCGTTAACCTCTCTCGGCCTTTGTATGCTTTAGGAGCTGTGAGAGATGGCAAGATCCCGATAAGCAGTCCGCCAAGGCCGTGGTCGAATGCCCAGAAATCATGCTCCAAGTCTGGCTCTTCCGAAATAGGATTGTTCGGTCCAAAGAGAAACTTTCCTGTACCCACGGTGACCATATGACGAATCCAGGCCAAAAGATCGACGGGCTTAGAGACATGGCCAGCGTCGTTAGAGGCTTTAATCTCTTGAAGCAACTGGAAGCATAACTCCTGCGCCGCTTCACAGCTTAATGTATTCACATATTCACCAGGCCCAAAGGAAGAATACACCCAATCATGGATGTCGGCAAAGAACCCCCGGGGCTCCCCGGGTTCCGGATCCAGATTTTGCCCAATTACGCGACACGTTTTCTCATCGAGTCCTAGAACCCGCTTGGTTATCTCCGGCAGCAGAGGCGACATTGATAATGTCTTGGTATTACGCTGAACGCTAGCGGCCAATGACGGCTCCGTAACCACATATATTCGAGATCCTGGGACGGGCAGAGTCAGAATCGGCTCATCAGAGTAAGACAACCTGGGAGATATTAGTACATCATCTTACAATCTATGCAAATATAGATTTGATTCTAACCCAAGACGCTTGATGTAGCGGCCGCCCTGCGTCGCCATGCCCAATAGATGACCTATAAGAGGAACCCATGGCTGAACCACCGTTGGTTCGCTTGGATGCAGCTTTTTTCCTGACGTGTAGCGAAACACAAAGGCCAGTGTCAACAAGCTAACGGTGACGGTGGTTAAATTTATAGGCCATGCCTCAATATCAAATATTGCCATGATCCATACGAGCGCTAAGCCGACACTGCAGTATATCCTTTACGAGCTGATACGACGATGCCTCCAGTCACTTGCTAGGCAACGGTCAAGGCAAAAGAAATAAAGAAATTCGACACTTCTCCCAGAATATAAAATTCTATGGATATCACATATATCCCGCTTCAAATTCACAGTCAATGATGGTTAGAGATCGCAGTTGAAATGCAAGGCGGGGTTGCGCGGTTGCATCCTGTAGGATTGTTACAGAATTGGCATACCTCGTCGGTCTATCATTGGCCAATGGCGCATTCTGACTACGCAGCGGCCAGGCGGGACGCTTCCTGGCCAATGAATTTTTTCTGAGAGCTGACAGAGCTCATCTTCACCGTTGATCCCCCTGCAATCGACTGGTGCATTGATGGATAACCCGGGGAGAAGAGTGATATTCCAGAAATGAGGCTCAGTCGGAGGTTTTGCTCGACCATTGCAGAACTAACCGCTAAATCGCCGAGACTCGATGGCGCGTCTTCATCTCTCTCAACAAGTCAGCCGTGGCGTCTGGAAAACATGTCACGCCATGTTGCCAATATTTTCTCTATACGTCGTATCCGCATTCAAGACGGGAATGACTGGTCATTGGGATAAGTGGGGGTGGAAATTCGATTCGATGCCGCCTCGAAGTGGAGGTTAGGCAAGCCCTGAATAGTCATAGTACTATGGAAGGAAACCCTGGCCTCACCGAAATGTTTCTCCGCTTTCGCGTTTTGTCTCTCTTTAACTCTTCAACTCTTATTTTCTAATTCTCTTATTTTCCCACTTTAGCTCGTCTTCGGGTGGCGTGCCGGGCGTTGACAGCTACCCTCAAGGCCTGGAAAAGGCCAGATATCTCGGCATTGCGTGGACAAAGCGCGGCTTGTTGTTGGGGGAGCATGCCGTTTAGAAACACCGGCTCTACCCGCGGGACCACTTGTATAAGCCAGCCCAGACCTATCAAGTCATGAAGAAGACCGCCATCACGAGAGCATCTCTGCGGTCAGCGAAGAAAGAATACCGAACCTCGTCGTTTCGGAGGGCGAGGCCCATGTGAAACCGCGAAAACGCCAATCCCATGTTTATTCCCGGTTGCCCCCTAGGACCGCAGACGAGAAACAAAGCTTGATTTAAGGGCCGAAGCTCAAGATCACTCCACCCCTGGAAGAACTCGGAGCTGAGGCCATACTGCTCCGCCCCGGGGGCACGGCCAGGCGCCGGGACGGAGGCGGCGTCACGGAGAATCATGTGTGTTCAGGTTGATAAGCAATGGTCGTGTGGACACGTCGGATACTTTCAGATCCGGTGGTGTGAGAAGTTGTTCAACGGCTGCAAAGGGACGTCAGCTGCCCACGACATCATATACGAGCCGCAAGAATGCAGCGACTGCCTTCGTCGCAAGACGCTCCCCAAGCCATTTACTTCTAAGTGATTACTTATAAGTGAGCTGTTACTGCAATGATTGACAGTTCTAGAGGAGTTGTTCTCTCTTACGATACTGGCTCTGAGTCGAGAATCAAATTCAAAGTCAAACAAATTATCGTCGCCATTGGATTACACAGACGACTCTTGCGATTCAACTGGCGCCCATTAGGAAAGAGAAAGGAAATCAGTTGAAAATGCCAGCATGAAAACACCTTGCAGCAAACGCTTGTAAATATCAAAGTGACAAAAAACAGCATCTTGGAGCTAGGAAACGGCAAATGTCTTTGTTTTATACAATGTGTTTCTCCAGCCTTTGGTTACTAAGATTATAGACATGGCTGTTGCCAATTTAAGCGACACACAATTCATTTTGTTTCATATAAAAACCAATTCACAAACCAAGCTCTCTGTCTGGTTTTCCTAGTCACAAAGCTAGGGCCTCCCTGAAGCATAATCAAGGCTCATAGCCTCGGCTCGGGGAAATGGATGGCAAAGTATCACGGTACCGCATGTGTTATTCGGCAGTACTTGCCAACAAAACTGGACTCTGGTGACCTGGCTCTGGTGACCTGGCTCTGGGCTTTTCCCTTTTCAGGGGTAAACTCGTGGGGGGCAGTTTGCCACTGTCTTTGATATTTAGTCCCGGAGATGGCCTCGTAGGAAAAGGATTTCATATGGAGATTGTGTGAGCCACCTGCAGTTAGCTCAAAGGGGGCATTTCGATGAGAACGAAGCAATCTGGAACGTGGTATCCAAGGAGTGTAGAGGTAGTCTCGATGTATACTCGCCACATCGTATCTTGAGCGAGTTCCTATGCAGTTTCGATGTGTCAACGCTCCGTGATTGGAACAAAACGGCCAATGCTTGACCTCGCGTAATCTGTATCTTGCACAACATTGCGGGGATGATCTTTAGCCGATATCTTCGAAGGCAGCGGCGCGAATGACCATCTACTACGTCCAAACCGGGCGATAAGAGAGGCCGCCACGTACGCGATTCGCGCGGTCCTCGGTCGTTCGGAGTGGTGTTGTGGAGAGTGCCAGGCAACTAATGTCAGTCGTGTCTATTTCTGCAGTCAAAGGGCAGCACGCCATGCCATGTATCAAACCGCATCGAGACACATTTCCGGTGGGCTTCGGGCTGCCCTGCCACCGACCAGTAGCCGTGTGTACTTGGATGAGATCGACGAAGCTCGGAGATGCCATGGAATGGGACGGACGGGGCATGGAAACGAGCAGGAGAGAGAACACTGCATCGATAGTTTGCCTCTCTCTGAAAAGGACGTCACATGGCCCTGTGTCGGGTGTCAGTTGCGGCAATGGAGCTTCAAGGAGCTGCCGCACGAGCACCAGCATCAGCACCAGCAACCAGATGAATTGCTGCCACCTGTTGCTCTAGATTGGGCGACTGCTTCTCTTGGTTGTCGCCACGGGGGATCCTGAAGGCGGATCATGAGAAGCGAGCCGGTGATTTTGGGCCGTATTTCTGGGGGATTTTTTGGGGTTGTCTTGTTTCCCAGCTGCATTTTTAGCATTAAACGAACTTTAGTCGTGTATGCAAGGCCCTGCTCGTTTCTGTCTCCCCCGGGGCTCGTTGGTCGCATCTGCAAATGCGCAGTGTCAGTGTCAGCAGTGGATGGGCCCATCTTAGCGACTGATGCCATCCTTAATCTTGCATCTTCCTATTCGATGGTGGCGAGACCTGGCGATGTCAGAGCACTCGTCAACATCGCGACTGAAAAATACTTAAGAAGCAGCTTCCCCGTAGTCGTGGAGATGGCAGAGATATCGTGGAGGCAGGAACCGCCCGGAGGTTGTTGCAAGATGCCACCACCCAGCAGCGTCACTATCTCCTGACCATGCGGCCACTTTTTGTTTTATTTCCCGAGAGAGCAAAAGTCGCCCCATCCCATGCGGCCGCCCCTTGCCTAACGGGGTAGCAATAAGCTCGATACCGAGGCGCCGACAGCGGGAAGCGGCCTGGCCAATCAGCGACGACGTGGCTCCTTTGGCCCTTCAGCAACCTTGCGAATCATACGATATTCGAGCAGCAATTTTTCTCTTCTTCCCACATGCATGGCATCCATGGCGCAGGGACCCCCCCCCCCCCCTCCAGCGCCTCAGAGGGTCCCCCAAAAGCCCTTCGAGACCGCCCGGCGCCTCTGTGGCCTCTGTTCCTCTGTGGCCGGTGGCAGCCCATTTCGCGGTCGCAGGGGCCCGGCATAGCTCCGCGAGGAAGAAATCAGGCCATTTTCATCATGGACGCAGCGCTGGTAAAAGGCTATCCCTTCGAATTTTTCTCGCTGCCCACCTGCAATTCGCCATTGCGCCTTGCTGATACCCACGGCAGTGACAGGTCATGTCTGGCTCACAGACGCCATCCCCCAACGCCTCGATCCCGGCTCTCGCCGACCGAAGCCTCGTGCGGGACGGGGAGCAGCAGCAGGTCGAGGATGAGGATGAGACTCAGACTCATCTAGAGCAGAGCAAAGCATGAGCATGCAAGCGTTTTTCCCTCGCTTGCATGGCATAACTGGAGCCTGCGATCCACCACTGCCAACCACGGGTCCTAGCGCCGGGGCCTTGTTCTGGATAGCACCGGTTCCTGGAGCGGCATCCTCGTTCTTCGTAGCTGTGCTGTTGCTGTGCTTGCTGCTGTGCCGTCTGGAACGCAGCGCCGTTCGCTCGGAATCGCAGCCGTCGCGGCGTTGCCCGACCTGTCACCCGGAGCTGGGCCTGCTCTACTTTGCTAGCTGCCCTGGAGGGTTACTGGTGTAATGCTAATGCTGAAACTTCCCGACCCCGTATATTACTTTGTGATGCTCTGGCACCGCATGGGGGCCAGCTTTTTCGAGTTTTGCCAATATCGACACCCATTCTAAGTGCATATCGCGTACTTTCTCCGAGTACCTCCTCTGCCCTGTACTCGTACGGATACCTTGCCTATCCCGTTGACTCTTTATCAACGGTACATCTGCATCTACATCTACATTCGCATTCGCATCTGCACACATTCTGCTTTGTTTGCATTTGCATCATCCCGTACAAATATACATCATACAGCTGCACTCATCTCGGCGGAGCTGTGCCCGTCTCTCCCGCCCCGAACCACTTCACTGTACTCTCCATCCGTCCGCCAGGGCGCTACCACAACGCATTACTCTTGATAATCAAACGTGGTCCTCTCTCAATCTCAATCTCAATCTCTTTTTTCTTCTCTCCCTCTCTTCCCTCCATACTCAACCCTCTTCATCTTCACCTGTCACCGGCGCCCCTCCTCCTCCTGAAGTAGCCAATTCCACCGAAACCGATCTGTGGACGCCATTGGCTTTTTGGCGCGCACCTCCCTCACGCCACCTGTAGGGTCCCCTTTAATCCCAGCCAGTGCTACTGCGCTGGGCATGGAACAAGCCCTCGACTACTCTTCACAGCCTGTGACCAACGGCCGCGCTTTCAACCTACCTGAGCGACACCTCAACTCCTCAGCCTCAAAGGTCCAGCGCTCCTGGACTTCACCCGCCATGGACATGTTCAACTTCACATCCGCAGCCTCGTCTTCGGCGGTCCCCTCATATGCCCCCGCCGGCAACGGCAACGCCAGCGGCCTAGGCGGCGACATGAGCTTCTCCCAGATGCCGCAGTATCCCGCCCGCAACCCACTACAGTCGGTCCTGTCTCAGGGCAAAGAGCATGACGCCAAACGGATAAAGGTTGAGTCGCCGCACTCGGCGCTCGACTCGATTGATTCCTGGCTTCAATTCGACGAAGAGGCCGACAAGTTTGGCAGCTTTGAGATTGACTTTTCAAAGCAGTACAACACGGCCAACCAGCCGAGGTGAGTCGGCCCAAGAGTGCTGATCACAGTCCCTCTCACTTTCTAACATGTGCGCATCAAGGCCTTCCACAAACATGACACCAGGATTGGGCAGCGGTCTCTACGCCAATCCCACCGCCCCTTTCCGGGAAGAAGACTTCCTCGATGATAGCGCCTTTGATCATTCCCTGTCCGAGGACGATGAGTTGTTTGACACCGTCAACCTGAATGACCAGCTGTCCAAGATTGAGACGCTGCCCTCGACCGAGCCCCAGTCCTCCAGAAGCCTCTACTCCACGCCGTCACTGGGATGGGAGAAGCCCCAGCAGGGCATTCAGCCCAGTTCCATCACAATGTCTGACGAGATCCCAAGACGCATGACCAGCGACTCCTGGGATCCGATTCCACAGGGCACCAACTACACGCTTACTCCGGATGAGCGCCGCCGACTTCTCGAAATCGCCATGGGCCCCAGCAGAATGTCGGCCTATGTTTCCCCAAATCGATTCAACCTCGGATACGGATCTACGATGCAACCCAGCCTAACCCAGGAGTTTGGCTTTGGCTTCGGCGCCCCGAAACAGGGGCTAAATCCTGTGGGAATGTTCCAGAGAAACAACTCTACCGACACAACGGCATCTGGGCTCTCTCAGCAGAATCGGGATCTGAAACACAAACATCTCAAGAATGAGACGCCGCCCAAAACAGTGCCCGCGAAACGACCAAGCACGCTGTCTGAAACCAGCAGCATCGGCAAAGAAAAGACAAAATCCGCCGACCGCATGGCGCACAACGATGTCGAACGGAAATACCGCACCAATCTCAAAGACAAAATCACTGAGCTGCGCAATGCGGTGCCAGCGCTGCAGGCAGCCACCGAAAACGAGCAGGACAATGGACAGGGCAATGCCAAAGTGAGCAAGGTTAGTATTATTATACCTAAGCTTAGACACATTTGCGAGATGACTCTGCTAACCCATGTCTTTACAGGGCACCGTGTTGACAAAAGCGACTGAATACATCCACCAACTAGAGCAGCGCAACAAAGACATCATGTCAGAACATAAGCAGCTCATGCGAAGACTTCAAGCATTCGAAGCACTCCTTAACAACTCGATGAGAGTGGACATCATGCCCAGCCATAGCATGACGCTCTTCGACCCGAGAGGATTTTGTTGATTCACTGTATTAATATTTTCCGTGTTTCACCTACCACTTTTCAACGACTGCATGAGAAAAAATTATGACGGACTCTTGTTTTTCTTTTTTTTCTCTTTTAGTGAAAAGCATTTCAACGAGCTTCTTTCTACAGGCCGGCATTTTATGTTTATTCTTTTTTATTTTTCTATTTCTTTCGCCATCATTACGGGTTTTACTTTGGCATCCTGCCACCTACTTAACTCACTACTTCTCGGCGTCAGGTCAGGGTGGACTTTTTTTTCTTTCTTTCCTTTACAAACATGGCATGAAAACCCAGAAAGGATATACTATAACTCGGCATGGGCGGTCTCTTGGGGATTTTTATTCATAGGAAACGGAACGAAATGAAAGGGGGTATTCTTATCAAGGCAATGTGGGGGTCAGTGGAAGAAGGGAATTTTACCAAAGAAGGCAAATCTTGAGACGAAAAAATCGGAGCGGGTAGCATTTGTCGAAAGGAGCGAATTAAGAAGGCAAAATTGAGCTTTATTCTTATGACAGGGAATATAGATCTGGCGGGCCAATTTGGTTGATAGAGAACGGGAACCTCTTGTTTTTTCTTGAACTTTACAGACAGAAGAAAGAGAAAGAACGAAAATTGTTCGGGGGGTCTTTTGAGAAAAAAGGAGCAATTCTCGATGGGGGGTTGTTGATAATACAAGTGCACGCGAGGCGTCTTTTTGCCTTGATTTGAACTCCTCGGAACAGTATCAGAGTCCCACCTTTTTGTGAATTTTCTTTTCTTTTTTTTTGTCTTTATTGTGAAACTCTCTCTTGGGTCTAGGCATTCATGGAACTATGGTGAGATAAATAAACGGCAGTGATACCCTGGGCACATATGCAGGAGGGGTGATGCTACTGCATCCTCGCATCCGTTTAATATGCGAGGTGCAGTTTCTGTTTAATGCAGGTAAGAAGGGGGGGACAAAATAGGCAGTCCTATGAGAAGGATTATTTATCCGCTTCTCTTTATTTTTACGTGGTATATACAGGTGGTGCTAGTAATACAGAAAGAGATTGCCTGATAATCAATCTCGCAGCGCTTCGATATCATCGATTTCCTTGACGGCCTCGGTGGTGAGTATGTAGGGCGCGTCCTCGTCCACACAGATGCTGTCCTCGATGCGAATGCCCATGCCCCTGAAATGAGCGGGCCAGCGCTCATCGTCGGGGACGTAGACGCCCGGCTCGATGGTAACGCAGTGGCCCCTCCGCAGAATCTCTCTCCTGCTGTACCCTGGGCAGTCATGCACGTCCAGGCCGATGTAGTGGCCTACATGGTGGGGGAACAGCTGGTCGATGTTGCTCATAGTGAGGTTTGTGAAGCCGATGCTCTTGAGCTGGTCGACGAGGCCGCGGACCGTGACGCCGTGGATGTCCTCGAGGGACATGCGGGCGGACTCGCGGCAGAGGGAGACGCTGGAGCGCTGGACCTTGAGCACGGCCTCGTAGAGGTCGCGCTGGGCGGCGGAGAACTTGCCCGAGGCGGGCCACGTCCGGGAGATGTCGGTGATGTAGGTGCCGTACTGGCCGCCGGCGTCGACGAGGATGAACTCGTCGTCGCGGAAGATGTTGTTGTTGACCGTGTAGTGGATGCAGTTTGCGCGTTGGCCGCCTGCGATGACAGGAATGTAGGCTGGCCCGTCGCAGCCATTGATGGTGAATTCGTAGTCGAGAAAGGCGTGCAGGTCCTTCTCCTTGACCCACGATCGCCGCATGGCATTGGTGATGGCACGGCCGGAGATTTGACCGGCCATCCGCATGTTGGTCACCTCGGCCGGGCTCTTGATGACTCGGAGCTTGTTCATGACGGGATAGAGCGGCGTCTTTGCAGGGCCGCTGCCTGAAGCATTACCGGTGATGAAGCGCCATAGGGAGCTGTTAGTAGCTTTTGCCGATTCGACGTCGGTGTAAATGATCTTGGCCGACTCTAGCAGTTTAGGCAGCACAGAGTCGATTCTGTCCATGGACCAAGCCTCGTCTGCATTCCACACGTCTTGAGCAGCCTGCACGCCGTTACGATAGCCTGACCACTGCTCCTCCCTGGGATTCTTGGCCTTGACAAACATGCGAAAGAGATAATCCCCCCACTTGGGCCCCGTCTTCTCAATGATTGCCATGGCATCAGGCTCGTCCCATCCCGTCAGCCATAAGAAGTTTGTCTCCTGCCTGTAAGGATGGAAGACGGCGCCGGACTTGTACACCAGAGGCGCAGCGTGCAGGACAGCAACACCGCCCTCGGGCATGGCATCGGCGAGGGCGGCCCGACGATCAGCATATTCCTGAGCGCTGATACCGGGCGTGACTGATTGTAGCTTTCCCAGTTAGCAGATGATTCAAGTTGACAGCTTTCGGGCTCATGGCACGAGTACTGAATAACAGTAATAAGATGAAGATGTCAGAATATCAAAGGGGAGACCCACCCTCGCCAGCCTTGAGGATGTGGGGATGTGTCTCATGGACAGGCTGCCCAAATTGGAGGTCGGCGGCTGATACCAGGGAGCTGTATCTCTGCCGAGGGGAGAAGATGTAAGACGGTCTTTGGTATTTGAAGGTGGCTTGAGAGATGCTGCGCTGTTGCTGCAAGGGCAGCCTCCGAGGGGGCAGCCCAAGGCTCCGGAATGACGGCCGAGGGAGCCTCATTTTAAGGACTCAGGGTGTTATGGAATTTCTGAAGCAATTGAGGGTTGGAGTCATTTGTCTAGATAGAAGGAGGGTCCACTGGATGTCTTTTTACCTTGACTTAAGCAGCTCTTTTTTTTTTCTCTCAATGACAGGTAATCCACTTTTGTTTTTGTAGTATTCGATGGTTATTATGCGGAGTAAGAGGATGAATTGGTCCTCTGTGAGTTGAAATGAAAAGAATTGAAAATGCGTATATACTGAGTGAGAGGGAGAGGTAGACAATAGACAGAAATGACGATGGATTGCTTGGTGTTGGTCGTGATAACCCTGTGAGTGCTATGAGTATGTAAGCAGATGGTGGCAATCGACATACCTGGCAGCATAAATGGTTAATGCAAGGGCGTTTGATGCCATGCACAATCTGCACAGCATTAGCACCGGTGGCGGTACGTACCTCTCTCTTGCTGGCAATCCCCGCGGATGTACCTCGAGAGTACCGCAATCAAATCATGTGCGCACCGCAGAGGCGCCCTAGGAGCGCGTCTTGCATCGTAGGCGCAGCTGTTGCTGGGCACTAACACCAAGTGGTGCTACTGCTGCTACTTTGCATGTACGGGGCGTCTGTTTTCTGCGAGCAGCCCCGCCATTTCTTTCCCACTTTGGACCGCGACGTGTTTTTGGGCTCCAGCAGAGAAAAAAAAATACAGCGCAGATTTGACCTGTCTGTAAGGGCCATTGTGTGAGGGCTGTATGTGAGGGATGCAGTGTAGAAATCTGCAGCTTTAATGAGTTTGACTCACCTCGTGTTGACGATACAATGGAGAAACAATCATGTTGCACTTTTTGATTAAACTTGTATGGTGGCATGTCTACTGTATTCGTATGCATCTATCTGGGCTTTGTTGTTTTTTCCCAGTTGTAGGTGCCCGCGCTAACAAGGCCTGTTATGGGGTAGAGATGCATCCATCCATGTCGAGAATTGGGGTTTTCAACTTTTTGTGTGATAACAGCCCGAGCTCCATCTAGCGAAACCCAATCGGCCATGGGTGTCAATAACATCATCAGAAGTTGAATTGAATGTATTGTAGAGTATCAGAAGAACTGCAGTCAACTCGCTGTAAAATCCAGGCAATCCATATCATCATAATCCATCAACTTCAATGTATTGCAAACACAGAGCTACCCTATTGCTGTATTTTGATAGGTGTTGGAGCTTCACAATTTTAATGCTACCCTTACCCGTGAATTAGCGGTTGCTGGTGCGCCGGGCGGGCCCGTGCATGTTTTTGGCAGGGAGGCCGAACCGGGCTTAGCGCTGTTGTGCCGAGCGCGAAGGCTCCATCAACACCTCAAAGGCACGCCTCAGCCAATTCTTCCCGCACACACGCAAAACCACATTGATTTCTTTGTCCTCCAAAAAGCCCAAGACAGGCTCGACAAGCTCTCCAGCCAGCCTGGTCTCGTCCCCCAAAGGCTTCCTGGACCTTCAATGTCCTCTTAGCATCCTTTACCTGTCCCCCCTCGTCCGCCTCTTCCTCTGCCTCCGAGACGTGCCCCGTTCCCTGCACGTCGCGTGCTTCTCATTCTCTCCTCCCCAGCCCCTCCTTGGTGCTCCCTGTCTGGCTGCATCTCGACTTGCTCAGCATTTGCACCGGGGCATGCTGATCCCAGAGGCAACAGCTTTTGTACATGGCCACCGTCTCCGTGTCTCTGTCTGCTTCTTCCAAGGCGCCGGTTCCCGCCATGGCCTCTAAGCGAGCGCCTCTCGCCAGCAATCCCAATGTCGCCAACTCGCCTCTACGTGCACCTTCAATCCTGGCTGGCTACGCCAAGCCGAAGCGGTCCTTTGCCACGGCCCAGCGCGAAGAGCCCTACGGACAGCCTCCGCCGGTGAAGAAGCAGGCTCTCGAAAATGGCGCCCAGCGGGCCGTCCGATCGCCGACCAAGCCATTGACCCGCGCCCCGGCACACATTGTTGTCCCCCGCAACTCGAGTGCCGTTCCGCGGCCTGTTGTGAGAGAACGAGCTGCCAGAACAGCCACTGCTTCGACGACAAGAGCTACGCAGGATCAAGACACCGATAGGGAGGCGTGGAAGAAGCACCACCGGGCCAAGTTTCCCAAAATGGTCTTTTACTTTGAAAGTATTCCAGATGACATTCGGGCAAAGCTGACCAAGAGGGTCACTTATCTTGGTGCTGTATGTCGCTCCAATGCTGAATTCTCCCCATTAAGGAATGTTGCTAACTCGTCATAAATGAAAATAGCGCCAAGAGCCCTTCTTTTCAATTGATGTTACCCATGTCATCACTACGCGAGCCATTCCGCCCGAGAAGCCAGAGGCTGGGGAAGCGGAAGCTGAGGTATCTGAGGAACAAGAGCCTGAGGAGCAGCCCCAAACCATCAACCCGTCGCTTCTTGACAGGAACACCGCTGCCAGGCGAAGATTGCTCTTTGATTTTCGCCAGGCTTCTTCGGTACCTTCCCAGTTGGACGGTCTTGCGAGACGCAACAAGACGGTTCGCAACAATGATGTTCTAACCAAGGCTCGAGATATGGGGAAGAAAATCTGGTCTCTTGATAAGTTTCAGAGTATGCTTGCCGTTCTTCTCGAGTCAGAAACCCAAAACTATAATTCTCGATCCGCGAGCACGAGAAGTCACTATGGCACCAAGGGCTCCCACGAGCCTAACCTGTTTCAACTTCTTCACAACGAGCGTATCAATGGACCCTCCGATCGAGACCCAACTGCGATCAACCGGGAGTTGACGTATTTCAAGGGTCCGTATGTCTATATCTGGGATATGGATGAAAAACAAAAACCCATCATGGTTCGTGAATACGCCAAGGTTGCGAACAAAACAGACGGCGAATGGCCCCAGTTCCGCAGTGTTGGGAACGGACGCTGCCCTTTTGTGGAGGAAGTGGATGCCGCTGAAAAAGATTACCGAAAGGCACGAGAGCGGGAAAAGGCGCGCTTGGCTAAGAAGGAAGAATCTGTTCAGATTCTCAAAGCCCCCGAGGTCCCTCCCATGAAACCCGTGACTGGAAAGCGCACCTTGACTGAGATGGAAGAAGCTCACAACCGATCTCGTGCCGGTGTGTCGGCGGAGACGTTCCAGCCAGTAAAGGTCACCTTCTCTAGGCCGGCTCCAGTACCGGCTCAGAATGCCTTTACCAGTCGAGCTGAAGGAGGCCGTATGTTTGGAGGCGAGCCTGTGGCCTCTGGCATTCAGAACACCATTACGTCGGCAATCCGATCCCAGATGATCTCGTCGACATCTGGCATCAACGGCGCAAAGGCCGGAACCAGCAAGGAGGTTCATGGGCTGCAGAGGAAAGTTCTGCAGATGGCCCAGCCGACCTCGCACGATGCCAGCTCGCGCCGTCTTGCAGAGGTTCCTGCGGACGTCGCGTCTAGCCGATCGACAACGCTGACCCGAACCACGTCCAAGGTTCTTCAGGAGGAAGATGGGCAAAAGGCGGAGAAGAAGGCACCTGCACAGCACCTGAAGAGCAAGCGAGACTTGAAGCCAGGCTACTGTGAGAACTGCCAGGACAAGTTCCGCGATTTTGATGAGGTAAGATTCAATTTGACTTATAACACCCTTGCTTTACTATTTTATAAGGACATTTTACTAACTTATATAATAGCACATCTTGTCTCGTAAGCACCGTAAATTTGCGGAAAATGACGAGAACTGGATTGAGCTGGATGCTCTTCTTACGCAGCTAAAGCGTTTACCAAAATTCTCAGCTGCTACTTCTGATGATTCGGAGGGAGAGTGGTAACGACATGGCGTTGTTCTTCTTGGGTTGATCTTGTCCAACCAGAGACTTTATGGGTTATGGTGCCGCGCATTTGGATCTCATTCTTTTTTTCCGACTTGCGTTGGCTATCGCATTCATTATGCTACTTCTCAACACTTTGCAAAAATCTTCGGTCACCACAACCATCAACTTACATCCTGGGACTCCGGTCAAGGAAACCGAGTGCCAGGCTTTGAATTTTCTTTTGCATCTCAATCAGATTTGCGCGGCATAGCGCAGAAGACACCTTTGTCAATAAGTCTCTGATTTGAGCTATACCCTTTTTTGGTCTTTTTCTTGTTCTTTCTTTCAGGGTTCTTTACTTATCTCTCATTCGGCTATAACGAAACAGCACGTGGATTTTGTTTGGTACCACTGCCGGCATGGTTTGGCATTTTGAACCCGCATACATAGCAGGAGGCGTTATTTACAAGCTCGGCTCTTTTTTGTTGCCGTTTCACAGATGGATGGACTTTTTGGTGGCGAAGAGGATTTTTGGCAAAGGAGAAGCTGAATGTGGTCTGGATTGCCTGATAGAAGATACTGGGATGCTCTGCACGCTGAAGCAGAATCGACTTTAATGAAGGAACTTGGCTGGGACGACGTGGCGGACCCATGGGGGGTCGAGAGGAGGGGGAGGGATGCGATGGTATGTGATGCTTGCTGGAGCAAGACATTCGATGGGAGGTTGATGGGACTGGTCATGTTAAAAGAAAAAAAATTATGTATATTGTAGCTGGCATGTTACAATTCACGAAAGTGTATAAGTAAAGGCAGGTCCGGGGGCGTCTATTTGGTGCACGGTACGGACAGGTATTTATGACATGAGATAGCATTTTATGATAGAGATATGTAGCGGTAACAGCAGAACTGGATAGGAATTAATTCTAGGGTGTTGAATGAAGTGTTGCGTACTTTGGGTTGCACTTTATATCTTGAGTGAGCTTGTGGTGTTGCACATGTCGCACTGTGTATGCACTGTGTATGCACTGTACGAGGCAGCCTACAGAGGGGTCAATATGCACTCTGGCTGTTGCTTCACTCTTTGACATGTCATCCGCTCACAGACTCATGGAACTCCTCACTTTCCGACACCGTCATCTCAGTTCTCTTCTTTAACTGCCTAGCGACCTTTCTCTTCTTGGATTTTTTATATAATACAGATTAATCCAAGCACCAGCTACATTACAACAAGACCAACGCAGCCATGGATCCCGACCCCCCCTCTCCGTCCGACTCGCCCATGCCGGACACAGACTCGGACATGAACAACAGAGCCAGCGGCACGGCCTCACCTGAGATCCCGCTGACGCTCAGCGCTTCAGTGATGCTAGCAGACCTGCCGCGAGACGCGACGGCAGCCCTAGCCAGCGCAGGAGGGTTCCCGCCGCAGCTCAAGGTCGTGGTCAAGTTCAAGGCCGTGGGGTCGGCGCCGGCGCTGCAGCAGGACGTGTGCAAGATCTCGGCGAGCCGCAAGTTTGAGGAGGTGGTGCGGTATCTGCGGCGGAAGCTGCGGTGCCGCGAGACGGACAGCGTGTTTCTGTATGTGAATAGCGCGTTTGCGCCGTCGCTGGACGAGGTGGTCGGCAATTTACACCAGGTGAGCTCTTTTTCTTACGAGAGAGATGGTATTCACGGGCTGATGGGATGAATAATGTGCAGTGCTTCAAGAATGCTCATGATCAGCTTGTTGTGGCCTATTCTATTACTCCGGCGTTTGGATGAAACTGGTCAACATGAGAACCGAGACAACCAAACGCGGCGGCATTCTTCTATATCATCCATCCAGGTTTCCAACTCCTCCTCAGGAAATATCATTACAACGCTGCCCTTCTTGCTCATGCTTAAACAATGAAATACATAATCTCTATAGACAGGCCGGGACATTATATCATGCAGGATGGAAATCCAGTAAAGCAAACAACGCCACCGCTCCATGTTCCCATACCCATTTTCTCTTTTCTATCTTTTATAGGTCCTTTGCGGCCTTGGCAAACGCCTCAAACTCTTCGGAAGGCATTGGATAGGTGTGTTCTGGAGCAGGGAACTGCTTGCTCTTGACCTCGTCACGATAGGCCACAACAGCCTTGGCTGACTCGCTCCAGATGTCGCCAAACTTCTTGACAAACTTGGGCATGAATCTTCCGGGAGGGAAGTTGCCGGTCAAGTCGATCTGGACAAGCACTTGGCCTGAGCAGCCACTGCCAGCGCCGATGCCGATGGTGGGAATGGACAGCTTTTGAGTAATCAAGGTCGCAACCTCGGCGGGGACGGCCTCTAGGACGACGGCGAAAGCGCCAGCTTCCTGCACGGCGAGGGCGTCCTCCAAGACTCTCATGGCGCCGGCAGAGGTCTTGCCCTGGACGCGGAACCCTCCAAGAGCGTTCTGGCGCTGAGGAGTGAGGCCGATGTGGGCAAGAACCGGGATGCCGGCGGTGGTGATTTTGCGGATGGTTGGGGCAAACTCCTTGCCGCCCTCGAGCTTGACGCTCTGCGCTTTGCCGTGCTTGACGAAGCGGATGGCTGTGGCTAGGGCTTGTTCGGGAGAGATTTCATATGAGCCCATGGGAAGGTCTCCAACCTGCAATGAATATTAGCCGCCGTCACATCTTGTCTCGTGTGCTGTTTAGACATGCTAAGAGAGACAACTTACAGTAAAGGCACTCTTGGCGGCTCGTGCTACTGATCGACAGTGAAGCAGCATGTCTTCTACCTCTACTTCGTTTGTGTCTTCCATGCCCAGCGCCACCATGGCCAAGCTATCGCCCACCAGGATGATATCCATGCCATTTTGGTCGGCAACGTAGGCGCTGGGGAAGTCATGAGCAGTGATCATGGCAATGGGCTCTCCCTTTTGATAGAGCGACTTGATGGTGCTCATGGTGACCTTTTTGCGAGCAGGACCGGACTGAGAGCCCATGGGAGAGTGAGAGCTGTATCTCTTTTGGTGACATGGCGAGGCATGTGAGACAGTGACGGTGGGAGCATGAGACACGATGGAGTGTGTTGATGAAGAGAAGGAAGATGATGAAGGTGCAGTGAGGGCAGCAGCGGTATATCTGAGGCTGTTGTTGAGTCGCGTGCTGCTGCGTGTGAGTGCTGCACACGATCTCGCCGAGGCTCCGATCGGAAACATTTTTTTCCCAACTCGGAAATTACTTGGTGTTATGGAGATGCAGTATGTTTCTTGCAGGTACTCTGCAGTGCAGATTTATATGTGAACGGTACTAGTGGGGTACCTTGAGGTGAGATGTGGGAACAGGCGAGGCAGGTTGGAGGATGGAGGGGAAAATGCGGGAGAAGGAAAAAAGTAAATAATCTATTGAGAAGAGGAGAAATGATTGTAATATTTCATGTAAATGAAACGAAGCAAAAGAAATTGTAGAGGTGGCGGACGAGGCGCTTTTTTTAATAGTTGAAGAAAAAGGCATGCTGGTTTTTACGATGTAGAATTGAGTATCTTGGGAGGCACAAGGCCAGGTCCCGGGGGGGCACTTGTCAGCATTGGATCAAATGGCCTTGGTACGAGTACGGCAGGAGTAAGAGTACGAGGTACTGTGCTTGGCCGGTTTGGTTTGGTATTACTACATGCTGCGCAACCACCTGCATCGGCAATTCCAGAGTTGTACTTAATTTTATGTTGTTGTTATTTCCTTAGTCGGGTTATTTGGTATTACATGAGATGAGTAGATGATTATTACTTTGTTTGTTGTTGTGTTTTTCTTCTTTCTCTTTGAAGGTGTTACAGGTACTTTCACTGTCTCAGGTACTGTATTTGAGTCAAGTTACAGCGCTGTTTGCGGGCATGGTAGCACTGTGTGAGGAGCCGTTACGGCTCAATGGAACCGAGGCACGAGGCACGGACCCGATGCGGATTCGCCGTTGCCGCGGGCTGCAGCCTTATGAGAAGTGTCATTTCCATGGGAAAAGAAGAGTATGAATGTGCAATAAGAAACATAGATGCAAATGCAAAGTAGGAATCATGATGACGATGATGATGAATATTGTAAGATGAGAAAAATACAGCCTTGTGTTGGGTTTCTGGAGTACTGTACTCCGTATTAAACATGAGAAGAGTAAACATGATTCAGCTTGCATCGATGATTAATGGTTTTGCTGTGGCTTACATCAATGTGGCTGTGGTTTCTATTGTCCGTTGCGGTAGTGGTTTAAAGGGTAATTATTAAGGCTGTGGCTGGAACTGACGTCGTGGTTCATTATGACGGCGAATGAATCTGCGCATCAGCTGGGAGTGGCTTGTATTACGAGCGTTGTCCATGATGATTCTAATTGCGTGGCTGTTGACTACGATTTTCATTGCCAAGTTGCAGCTGAAGGAGGTGTGATATATGTATACGCGCCGGTAATATATGGGATTGACCTAATTATGCGAATACGATTATTGATGGTGTTATTGGGTATGCACCTTGATAAGTCGATCTGTATGTGTACCATGATGGCACCCAGGACTCGATATTGCTGAACCTGCATTCCAACCAACTCGGCTACACGCCTTACTCAAAAAGATGAACCCTTGATCCTTGCCCCCTTCGGCTGACAACTCGCCTCCAATACAAATCAATTACAAAAAGGGCCAAAGCGGTGCTCAGTAGGAAATAGCGCAAAAGTATGAAGCCCCCCCCCAAATGCTGAGCCCGGGACATGCCGTCACATCAATCGAGCGCATGCAATCGCCATCGAACGGTGCTGGTGCTGTAACGCCGGCGCCTTTCCGCTAAATCCTCGGCGCCCTTCAGCGCTGCCGCCCGCTACAAGACCAAAATTGTTAGCTGTTAGCCAGCGCCAGCGCCCTCCTCGTGACTCTTCCAGCGGGGGAGGGGAGGGGCTGTTTTGGGTCTTTGGTGGAGGAGTGACATGACCAGACAATTCCAACGGCCACTCGTCCGGTCCGGCTGCTCAACTCAGACCTGCTTTTGTTCCGCTGCATTGCATCGCATCACCAGAAACTCGGCCCAACCATCGACTGACTGACTCACTGCTGCTTCTTCGCTACCAAATCACTCGCATTTCTCCCGATTTCTTTCACTTCTTTATTCTTCCCCTCTCTCTCTTTCTTCCTGTTCTGCATCCGTCTTCGCCTCCATTATTCCGAGTCCCGCGACAGCTCCGAACCGAACGTCCACGATCGATCCCCCTGCTGCAAGCTTTATAGCCACGAGAGACGCTACTGCAAGTGACGACGCACTCTGGCGACGCCGGGAGCCACACACCTCGAGAGGCTCAGACATACTCAGCATATCATCTCCACATCTACTGAATAATTGCCCTTCCGGGCCTGAGAGTCCCTTGACAGTTGCCCATCATGAGCAGCCCACGCCGTCGAATTGAGACTGATGTAAGTCACGAGTCGACAACATTCCACCGGTCTGGGGGAAACAGACCTGGGGCTAATCAATTGTCTTTTGCTTTGGGATGTTTAGGTCATGAAGTAAGTTGCTTCTTTCTGCATTGCCGTGGAAATGGAACAAAGAAATAAGATTAGTGTTTGGCTAACAACTTTGTAGAATGTACGAACCGCCACTCCCAACAACGCCCGCCCTGGTCCAACTAACATGACCGTGATCTAGGTTGATGAGCGACTATGAAGTAACACTAGTGAACGATAACAGTAAGCAACACCCTGATATATGCCATCTATGCAAAATCAAAGGATGCTGACTGACTGACTCGTTATAGTGTAAGCATCATCACCAACTACGCTCTTACTCCCCTCCGCCCTCGCACCGATCGATCCATAATATCAGCGTTGAATCATTAACAATTCGTCTCACTGCAGGCAGGAGTTCTTTGTCAGATTCAAGGGCCCAGCAGAGAGTAAGTCGACAAACAGAGAGGGGAACGGATGCGGCAAGTTTGTGTCACGGCAGCTAACACGCCTTGGCAGCTCCGTTCGAGGGAGGTCTTTGGAAAGTACATGTCGAACTTCCCGATACGTATCCGTACAAGTCACCTAGTATTGGCTTCGTGAACCGAATCTTCCACCCAAACATCGATGAGCTGTGAGTCTACACGGGAAGCGAGGTGGCCGGTTGTGGTAAATGGTTATACTAAGAGTGGCGAATCGGAAAATAGGTCTGGCTCTGTGTGTCTGGATGTCATCAACCAGACATGGTCACCCATGTTCGATATGATCAACATCTTCGAGGTCTTCTTGCCGCAGCTTCTTCGATACCCCAACCCGACGGATCCCCTCAACGGCGAAGCAGCTGCTCTGCTTATTAGGGAGCCCAAGAGCTACGACGCAAAAGTCAAAGGTGCGCAACATCTTGCAGAGTCGAGTGGAAGCTGGGATATGGGGGGAAATGAGAATAAAAGGCTGACAGGGTGGCTCAACAGAATATGTCCAGAAATACGCAAACAAGGATGTCGTGGACGAGGCTGGCGCCGAGAGTGAGGATGAGGACGACATGTCCTCGGTGGCGAGTTTCGACGACGACGACGAGGAGCCGGCTGGCCAGATGGACGACGTATAGGGACCATGTTCTTTCTTTTTCTTTTGGTCATGGCAGTCACCATCTGCCGAAGCGCTCGATTTGAAACAAAACTACTGCAATCCAGTCACAAACAGCGGCGTCACAATGGGATTAATTAGTCGACAGGCCAGCCACAGCACCGGGAGTTTTCATTTCTCACTTTTCACTTTTCAGCCCTCGACATAAACCAAGATGGAGGAATCGCACCGGCTGCCCCTTTTCTACCTTTTTTTATTTTTGTCTTTGTCGAGATCTCTCTTGCTTGCCTCTGGGATGTGGGAGGAGAGACGACTACGTTTGGGTCACATGTGCTCTGGAGTTTGGTACCTAGTTATTTGAATGGACGACAGCGTGGAGGAGGAAGCTCAGGTAATGAGTCGGATTGGGCTACAGTATGTTGAATAGGATGTCCGTTAGAATGCGGAATGCGAGTAGTTTTCAATGCATCTTGATTAAGTCAAAGAAATGTTGGCGATGCGCCAGTTTCATTCAATTAAATCTAACAAAGGGGTATCATATCTGTACTAAATATTGTCATAATGTAATTCCATCTCTTTCTCGCTTGGGAATCGTTTCCCTTTTATCAACGCCAAATCTATACGCCGTTGTAACCATATAGAATAAGATAAGAAAAAAGATGCCGTCGCTCACAGCACTCAATCGGAATCATATTGCACCAGTCCTCCACCGACCGGCATCACGACTTTAGTTTCGGGCCTGTCATCTGATTCGCCGGCAATCCATTTCCTCTTCTTGACGATGCCGAGAGACGGCCTGTTGTTTACCGCCTTGTCGTTGTTGGGCTGGATGAGAAACGGATCTTGCGCTGCCCGCGTGTTGGAGATGACGCCTGCGACAAACGTCTCTTTTCTCTTCGACGCTTCCTTCTCAGTTTTCAGTCTGGTGTCTTTCATGGCCAAGGATGACGATGGTTTCTGTGTTTTGCCTCGTGAAGTCGCCGTTGTTGATGCAAATAGAGGCTTAGAGAGCGCCTTATCCTCCTCTTCTTCACCATCCGGCCTGGACCCAAAGTCCACCAACGCAGCTCTTTTAGCATCCTCCTCCCTCTCCGGCAACAATTCCATCCCCAGCCCCATCCTCTCCTTCAAGTCCTCCGTCGCAGCGGCCACCTTCTCCCTCTCCTTGCGACCCACGCGAAACGCCTTTCTCAGCCTCTGATTCTGCGCATACGGATCATCCCATTGCCGCCTCGACAAGTCCTCCAAGTCATCAAGCCTTTCCGCCGCCATCTCAAGCTGCTTCCTGTCCGCAATCGTCTTTTCCAAACTCGCAAACGCATTCTTGCGCAACTCCTCCCTCTCTTGATCCGTCAAAATAGCTCCTCCTCCTCCTTCATCCCCAGCATCACCAGTATCCCGCTTTGTAGCCCCTTCAACAACAACATACGCCGTGTTCTTCGGATCGGTCCGCATCTCAATCCACCCCCCACACTCTACATGCCTAAACCGAAAACTCCATATCGGCGTCGAAAAGTAATTTCCCACGCGCTTCTTCTCGGCGTTGAAGCGCACGCCCTGGCCGATGATTGTGGGTTTTGGGCAGTGAGCGCACCAGATGGGGAAGGGCATCTCGAAGCGCACGGTGAGGATGCCGTGGGAGGCGAGCTTAGAGGCGCGGTTGCCGAGGGGGTGTTTCTTGTTGAGCTTGTTGCCGGAGGTGGTGCCCTCGAGGTCCGGGGGGACGTAGCGTCCCATGTTGAAGCCCTGCATGGTGGGCGGGCTGTGGTGAGGATGACGGCTATTATGGGGTTATATTGCTGTTGTTTCTTTGTTTCGGGAGGTTGAGGTTGGAGATGAGGATGAAGAGAAGAGAAGAAGAGTTGGATTGTAGATGATATTGTGGAGTGCGGCGATACGTCACTCTAGGTAGAAAAGGACCCTGGAAATGGGAGTGGGGCACGCCACTCCGCCTAAAAGCCCGTGTAAGTGCCTGGGCAGTTGGCTTATATGTGACTCTTTTTCTACATATTTTTAAGAATTATATATTCTCTGTAAAGTATGTTGGCGAGAGAACAATTAGAAGAGCGTTTTGTATTTAAAATAGAACACTTGGAAACCTTGAGAAAACTGTAGACAACCCACACATTATGCTACGCTGTCCCACAAGATAGCCTCACGCCATCTCTCATACTATCGTTGCACACAATTCATGACATACTGGTAATTTCTATCTTATAAGTCTAACTACCCAGTGTCCAACTAGGCGGCCTATCCTTCAACGCCGTCCCCCAGCTCGACTCCTTTGCTCCAAGCACCAGCTCCAGCGTCCACCCCTCTGTGAAAAACTCATGTCCAATCCACGACTTTGTCCACGGCTTACCATTCACCTTTGCGCTCTGCACATAAATATTCTTATATGAGGCATCGAAGCCGATATTCCTCACCGTTGCAGTCTTGCCTGTCACAGGATGCTTGATGCTAATTTCCTCCACAAAAGGCGGCGAGATCAAGTACACGTTTTGTCCCGCGACGGGGAACAGACCCATAACGGAGAAGACGAGGAACGCGCCCATGGCACCGGAGTCGTCATTGCCGGGGAGGCCACCGGGAGACGAATTGAAGTCCGAGGGAACGTACTGGTGAATTCGCTCGGTCGAGAGGGCGGGCCGGCCCGTGTAGTGGTAGAGGAAGACAGTGAAGAAAACGGGCTCGTTGGAAATGTCTGCCAGGCCCGAGGTGTGGAAGAAGTCGAGGCGCGAGATCATGGCGTCGTCGCCCCCGAGCAGAGAAATGAGGGAAGAGACGGAGTGGGGGACGTAGCTTGGTAAAGGGTTAGCTTGAAAACTCTCGTCATTGGGTATAGTCTCTTCTTCTTATGTTGACTTACAAGAGATATTGCCAGATGCTGGCTTCAAACGTCTCGCTCGGATTCGTCGTCAACGAACAGAAGTCCGCAAGCGCAGAGCACGCAATCGGGTCCTGGAAGCCCCAAGTTCCGTTTTGATACTTGGGCTGGAAGAAGCCCGTGAACCCAGTGTCGGTCCCATTGATGAAAGACGTCTGGTCAGCTTTCCACAGATTCTTCCAGTTCATAGCCCGCTGCTGGTACTTGCGCCGCAAATCACTTCTACCCAGCCCGCTGGCGAGCTCCGAAATGCAATAGTCGTCGTAGGCATACTCAAGCGTGCGGGAAATACTTCGAGAGTTGGTTCCGAAACCATACGGATCAAAGTCTAAATAGGGGATATAGTCCAGACTCTTCCAGCTGTGAAGGCCGCCCCGGCCGTGATACGACCACTCCAGTGGTTCGTTCTCAGCGTCCGCCAAGACGGCGTCCAGGGCAAGCTCCCAGTCAATGGTTGTACTGAGATTCTTGACAAACGCATCCGTAATGACAACGTCGGCGTTGGAGCCTCCTTGGGTCCAGCCCTTGCAGAGGGACATTCGGCAGTCGGGCATCCATCCTTCGTGCTTGTATATGTCCAGTAGAGCTTCCACCATCTGCGTCTGAGCGTGGGGATCAAGAATGGTCAACAGAGGGTGCTGGACACGAAAGCTATCCCAAATGCTATATATACGTATTCCACGATTAGTTGGCTGAATGAGAAAGGCAAACAAACCAGGAGGACAATTCCCTTACCAGTAAAACGAATCAAAATAGGGCTTATCGCTATGCCAGAGTGGGTTCTCGCCCGTATAATTCTGCGGTGAAATCATGTTGCGGTACACGCCGCTCCAGAAGCTGGTCAAAAGGTCATCCGTTGCACCACCGCTCTTGATAGAAATGGGACTCAGCTTCTCCGTCCAAGCCTTCTGCGCATTGTCAACAAGCCGGTTGAAATCCGTCGACGGCCTCGGGATCTCGCTTTCCGCGTTTCGGCATGCCTGCGCGCTGTTGATATAGCTGATGCCCATACGGACCGTCACGACGCCATCGCTCGGTGCGTTCAAGCGCACGAAGCCGCCGCCTTCCAGGAAGAACAAGTTGAAGCCTCGCGTGAGAAAGACCTGTTTAGGTTCGGTGCCCGCGCGGTTGTTGACCCATACGCCTGTCTCATGTATACTTGATCCGTAGAAATCGACGCAAAAGTGCATCACGTACGACCCGGCGCCGAAGCTGGGGAGAAACGTGCCGTTGCCCGTCATGCGGCCTGACTTTTCATCGACCTGAATCGAGGCATTCTGCCGGCTCTGCCACAGATCCGTCAAATCTAAGAGAACCAGCGGGTGTTTTGTGCCCTTGGGGAACGTGAAGCGATACAGAGCCGCGTGTTGCGAAACTGTCATATTGGCCCCGATACCAGATTCTAGCTGAAGTCCAAAGTGCCCTGGCTGGGCCACCAACGAGGAGTTGACATAAGGAAGCTTCCGGTCTCCAATTCGAAACTTGCAGTTGTTGAGCTCGTCGTCGGGACAGACCTGTGGGAACAGCGGAAAGTTGCCCAAGCTGGGATTCCCACCGGTGCCACTGTCATGGACTGACGAAAATCCTACAACATTTGGTCCCTCAATTCCGAATCCCCCTGTATTCTGTCCATCTACATCGGCTGACGCCTTTGCGAGGCCGTAGGGGAGCGTTGCTCCAGCAAAGACGTTGCCACCGTTGGCGGTTCCGATCAGCGGGTTGATGTAGGAGAAGCCGTTGCTCGACTTCTGGGTTGCAGGCGATGCCGCAATCCCAGGCGCAGAGCCAAGCAGGACGAGAGCGAGGAGCTCGACACTCGCACGCATCTTGACTAAAAGAAGCCAATTGGATAAATATGACAAGGCGGTGACCGGAAGAGGGAGAGAGAGAGAGACAGTTCAGAGACACCCGTTGCTATTTGTACGACTCATCCCGGCAGAGACGCGGGGAGACATGGCCGAGACCCAATTGCCAATGCACTTTCCCAGAGACACAGCACAAAAAGACCCTGCAATACAGGCGTAGCGACGTCACCGATCTGCATGAAGAATGCATGTACCTTGCTGGTAAAAGGCACATCTCCAACTCTCTCAATGCATTCTGCCGACGGTTGGACTCCGAGACTCTTATCATTGCTAGAGTCCCCACTCGATGCGGACAAATGTGATGATGATTAGGCCATGGAGTTGTCATGACCCCCGCCTTGAGCGACTGGGAATTCAGTTGCCTATTGTGGAAAAACGTTGTGTTGGAGAGAAGAGGGGATAGAGACTGGGGACCGGGGTTGTTGGTTGTATGGGCTCATGGCTTAACAAAAAGCAAGCCTTTTCAAAAATAACCATAACCATTGCAAAAGGTGATCGTATCCAAACTATTGCTTCGTCATCACTCATGTATACTATCGTTAGATCCAGAAGAATCTAGAGCACTGCGGCTCCCCATGTACCAATCCATAACAGACCAGATTCCATGATTCTAAAACCCCAAGTCTTATTATAACCACCCCCAAATGAATCATCGTGTTTTCGTCAAGATGGATAGAAAGAGAGAGAAATCCAAAACAGAGGCGCCCACACATATTGAGAGTAGATGATGAGTTGGGCAATGCGTTTCTCTGCCCTCTCACTCAAATCAGGGCATCCCAAACTCGCCGTCCTCATCCGGCTTCCCGATAACAGGCTCTAATAGAATCGGTAGATATTCGGCTGCATCTTGGCCAAAGGCAAAGTCACCTGGCTTAATCTTGTACATTTCCGCCTCGTCTTCCGCTTCGGGGTTGATGGTGACGATGCGCGCGCCTCGCTTTCTCGCTTTGTCGATATAACTAGCAGCAGGATACACCTGTGCAGAAGTTCCAATGACGAACATGAGGTCCTTTTGCAAACAAGAGAAACAATGGTTAGTCACAGTGAAGAGAGATGGGAGAGAGTAGAGTGTGGTGTGTGGTGGGTATAGTACGTACTATTGGCTCAGTACGCATCCATGCCGATATATCCATCATCATATTCGCATCCAAATCCTCGCCAAACCACACGACTCCGGGCCGCTGAATCCCTTTCTTGCACTGAGGACACTTGGGAATTTCATCCTCTCCGATATGCTTCACTCTATGATACGGGTCCAGGAGTGGGAGCGGCTCGCCATTAGGCATATCCACAGAGGCGGGAGCGAGCGCGGCACA
Organism: Trichoderma camerunense; assembly: GCF_050948025.1. Classification (NCBI taxonomy): domain Eukaryota; kingdom Fungi; phylum Ascomycota; class Sordariomycetes; order Hypocreales; family Hypocreaceae; genus Trichoderma; species Trichoderma camerunense. Next base: position 2,035,878 of record NW_028145367.1, read on the forward strand.
AAAGGGATCGTCAAAGTTACCTCTTTGTATCCAGTCGCAGCTCTCGTTTGAGCATTTGATATCATAAAGGGAGCCGTGGAGACACTTGAGTTGTGAAGAAGGATGTTCTGCTCGCTGCGAGAGATCTAAGCGGTTGAGCAACGACTCTGATTAGCCAATGAGAACAACAGAAATATAGCCGCCATCAAACCTCCAACACACGCAATCTTGGAGTCAGTTTCAACCACTTACTGTCAACATTCTGTGTCAAGCACAAAAAGTCCATGTTTCGTCTAGCCAACGCGGCCAAGGCTCTATGCCCCATGTTTGGCTCTGCCTTGAGGGCAAGATGTCTTCGATATGAATAAAACAACCAAACTATTCCAGCGTCCATCTTGAAAGCTCGCACCGTCGCCAGCTGTGTGGCATCGTAGTTTCGCCAAAATCCTCCAGCACCACGGAATGTGGGCAGACCTGAGGACGCTGAGAGGCCCGCTCCACAAAGGGCGAGAATACGGCGGCTAGACTTCAGCACTTGGTGAAAGGCCTCGATATCGTTGTGAGGCGCCATCGGGTGATTCGTCGTGCTCGTTTCTGCGCTTGCGCTTGCGTCCGCCGGTGTGGAATCCATTGAGTTTGTGACTAGCGGAAGCCCTTCTTCTCCCATCCTTTGAACAGGAAATCGAAATGCCGAGTCAGGCCTCTGACCGGAAGAAACAGTCGTCGAGAAGAATTAACGAGCGATGGAGAAATGGCTCAGGAAAAAGGGCGACAGAGATCGACGAAGAAAGGCGCGAGAGAGGGGACACAAAGGAGGGGAAATGCTGGCCAGACGCAGAAGCACAGCAGAAACAAGCTGCTGCGGTGTAAGGCAACAGGCCAGGAATAGTTATTGGTCGCGTCAAGCTCGATCCGCGCACCAGCAGCTAAGCGGCGCTGAAGATTAAAAAAAGGAACGAAAGAAAAAGGCTGCAAGGCTGGATTGAGGCTTGACAGACGCCAAACCAGGGTCGTGAAAACGAGGGTCAGTTGGGCAGATAGACAGAGGTAAACGGAAAGAGTAATTGGAAAAGACGCGGTGTCGGAGAAAATGGCAACGCGCGAGTCCAGCTTTATCTAATCTGCAGTACCAGCGACCTGATGAAAACAGTCTCGTTTGTAGGTCGAAGCCTGTTCCTGCGACCTGTTGCCGTGAGAAGATGTACGTCATGCTGTTAATCAGCTGTGAACTGGGATGTATGTCGCATCATTTTTGGAGACGTCGAGGTGGTTGGTGATTGGCCAGGGGAGGCTCCGTAGCTGCGACTCGACTAACAGCACAGCACAGACAATCCCCCGGCAAAGATTGGACGATCAGCGTTGGAACAATCCATGGCATAGTTATAGTCTACATGAGCCGCAATTAGCAGACTTGTGATGTCGAACAGGCACTTGCACTCTTGTCTGTATCCTCTTAAGATAGCTACTTCGGCATGAATCAACTAACCACGGATATGGGTCCGGCTCCAGCCAGCCATATTCTATATTTAGCAGCGATGGCGAGGTTCCTTATACCCGGGACCTACTGCAAACTTTAAAAGGAAGTGGCTCTTAACATCACCAGATCCTAAAGGAATATTACTGTTGCAGTAAAAAGGAAGAGGAATATTTACACGAAATTATTCATTAGGGTCTGTGGTTCCCTCATGATTCACTGGTAACTAGCTTCGGCGAGTCGGCAGTGTCTTCATTACTCTTCTCTGGACCAAGACTTCTGACACAGTGGTCCTTGCTAATATTGTACATAATGTTGATCGATGAAGATGAATTGCTAATTGACTATCAAGGTTGACTAACTAGCTCTACAGACGTAGATATATAACCATATGCATACGTATATGTAACGTTCACGCGGCAACACAACGTCGATACCAGTTTCCCCAACAACACATTATTGTGCCGGAAAAAATATTCTCTTACGTTGATGGCGGTGGCCGTAGATGGCGATATCTGGCCCCAAGAAGTTATAGTGCTAGAAAATGGGGAAAATGGGAAATACTTCGCACATCGAAGTCAGCTATCTAGCATCCCGTGTCTTAGGTTTGAAGCTGCATGGATACGTAGTGATAATACTAGAATATATATAGGAATATAGCTATAGTAGCAGATACTAGATCAATGCGGCGATAGTGTAGATCATAGAACAAAGTATCGACAATAGCAGATACTATAAGAAAATATTAATAATAACAGAAAGTAGCGGTAGTAGCAGATATTTCAAGAGCCAGGTACAGGAGCATATCCACTGCCTAGATGCCTACTGAACAAGTGAGTAGTAAATAAAAGGCTTCCCCTTCGAAGAAATTGAAAAGAATACGAATAATTTGGACTTAAGGCCGTCCGAAGGCAGTCTCAGACACCCTTCGAAGAAATTGAAAAGAATACGAATCATTTGGACTTAAGGCCGTCCGAAGGCAGTCTCAGAGAGATTGAAAGGGTTTCGAAGGCTATTGCAGCAACATTACCAACTGCTGGAGAATTTGAACCATGACGAGAAATTTCAATATCAACGGGGAACAATCAGCATGAAATGGGGCAAGATCAAAAGGTAATGAAGCAAGAAATGCAGCTACACAGCTTGAGCATCCGCAGTATATCATCCGACATCGATCAAATTACAGAAAATGGTATACAAATACGGGGAACTACTGGCTTCGCATCCTGTTCCTACATGTGACCTCACGCAGTTTCTGGGATGCTGGTTGGAATTCCCCCAGAAAATATTTTGTCCCCGCCCAGAGGGCAATACTTTCTCACGTAACCCCATTTGCGATACATATGGAAGGGCGCACGAATAACCTCTGGTTCGGAGGTGGGAGCAGGGGCAAGGCCCTGGTCTGCAGCCAGGCGGATGGACAGAGGCTCTATTAGTCACATGTGAGTTATTAACATAATGAGAAAGGAATGCCAAATGAGACTCTGTGTTTGTGTAAGGCATATAATGAGAGGAAGAAAGAGAATGAAAAATGGAATATCAAGGTATAAGAGTAAGAAAGTGTGAGAGTGAGAGGGGAAGAGGGCAAGAGATGAATCGAGGAAGGGAAGAAAGCGGTTGCGGCTCGGAGGCCGGGTCCTCGGTCAACCGCAAAGGCAGAGTCTGGGGATGACGTTGCAGTCCCAATGGTTATGAGCCCGGGGCTCTTCTGACCAACATTTTTTGATCTCCTCAAGAATCGCCACCTTTGTGTTTCTCCCTTCTTCTTCTCTGGTCTTCAAGCATATCTTGTCGTCGTCATTACGCTCGCTCTTCCTCTCCGGTTTCTCACAGTTGCCGTCGTCGACTCCTCTGTTTCCCTCTCGTCAACTTACTGGTCCCACATGACAATTTATCGACATTGTTGTGTCCCTATGGCGTCTGAAATAATTGTCGAGGTAATGCGTGAGTTCGTTTGGGCTTGTCTTTCTGTCCCTACATACAAGAACGACAACTTCGACCAGGTGTTTAATTCCATGGAACCGTTCACCACTATCTTTGACGACGCTACTAAAACACCAACTGCTGTCAACAGACAGCATCAGACAAACGCCGACACCAAAGAACGCTAATTTCGGCGCCCGCTCGGGGGTGCAATTCCATTTGACAACAGATGCATGGACGACGGGAACAGGAGCCATCTTATTCCAGATGGAGGACACACTACCGGGTACAATTCTCGCTGACGACCAATTCTCCTGCGCGGGTCTGTCCAAACGCCAACAAACCGGTGACCTATCAACAATCTTTAACAAAAGATTAACCTTTTCCAACCTACTAGATATATGCCGTTATTAAAAGAGCTTATTAAAGGAACTAGCTAACTGCAACTGTGGCTTAAGAGTAGTTGATAAAGATACCGGTAACATACCCTTATGAGTTGCTGATACTTTAACTTGGGCCACTCCAGTGACGGCTGTTGAAACGAGAAAACACCTGCAGAGAGGCCTCGTCGCTTTATAAAGATGATTTATAAGATAGATGCTAATAGATGTAATAGATGCTGATAGATCTTGTGGGAGCGAGTGTGCAAGTATAAGAAAAGAGTAAGAGGAAGAAGATGAGAGAAGAAGGGTACATTGATGCGTGTGTTGATCGCTGTCGCATGGCTGGCATTGTATAACGCTTTCACCTTCATCAGCGGCCCTGCTATTTTTTTTTTCCTCGACAAAAGGCGAGGGATAGCATATATGCCGGCAGGAGCACGCGCGAGATTATGAATTGATGACCTTTGGACTTATCTATTAGTCTTGCTTGCTGACGGATTACAAAATCACATCAATGAAAGAGTTGCTGGATGTTCATCATGTGGTTCGAGATGTACTACACAGTCGGCCGTTTCGTTTTCCTGTCCAGCCTTGTCAAACCGACGCTTTCTTTCCAATGAACCACAATTAGCAAACCTGTGCTGTTGAATGGCACTCACAGCCTCGTCTCGTCGCAGGGCTATTCCCTGAATCCAATATGGGTCCCGCTACCGCCATCTTCTATATTTAGCAACGATGGAGATATCTCATAGCCACCCGCCAAACTTTAAAAGCGTACTCCGTCTGGAGCTCGGAATAGACGGGTCGGCATTTTTACCCTTTCTTTCCATTCTCTATTCTTCTATTTGGTGGGTCAGCATGACGAACCCTATGTTCGTGCTCATATCCACTACTCAACGACATGTGTGACCGATTTCATGACATCACTCTCGTACGTCTTAAAACACAGGCAGAGCATCGCGTGTTATTCTATACATCTCTATTCTTATTCCATGGGCTCATATGGTCATTAAGCGGACGAATCAACATCAATGGTTAATGAAAATCCTGTTCTATACTTGTAATACACGCATCGATAATCTCATTCTTCGACTGCAGGTGAGATTTTTATAAATATAGTGGCTTATGTAATGTCCGACGGAGCATACGGGCATAGGTAACTATTCCGTACCTAGGTAGTTTGAGCAAATTCATTGCGCTGAGATGCGTCAATGGTATAAATAAGTAAATAGATAGATCGCATACGAGTATATGAAAGCATCTATTTTGAGGAACTCACTAAGCATCATGGTATGTAGAGACCTGCTGTTGGTGCATCGCATCAACACCTAACGGAGAAATACATTTGACATGGACGCCACTGCTAAATTAACGTACAACTCAAGAATGTAAACATGAGAATTTATATCAATGCTATTGCGTTTAGTTGCTAGCTCTACTACTAACAATTAACTGTGCCGTGAAAGTATATAACAGTCACATGCACTAAAGGTCATTGGATCTAAAATGTCAACAAGATAGAACTTGTTCCTATCCAGTTGCTGGCTGGTATGCGGTATAGTATTGGCCTTTGATCACAAGGTTCAGGACAGCTACTATTAAAATGCACAAGCACCTAACCTGTATCGTTTATCATTTACATACTGGTACGCACAAGTACGTATAGGTAGGGCTAATGCAACTGATATAATTGTACTGCTACAAATGCACTTATACTCGAATGACTCTGCACACCAAGACGGTTCTTCCCGTCATCGACAGCTTAATCGTAAAGGTTAATCATCATTAATCTACTTCGTACAAAAGAGATCGTCAGGGCAGAGGAAAAAACAACAAAAACAATAACAAAGAGTCTTTGTTATATTAAAGCGGAACAAAGTCTGAGACACTGAACCGAACCCAGCCGAAACCACTTCTCAAGGGATGGCCTGCGGATACTGCCTAGCAACAGAAAATGGAGCACTTCAAACCGCTGTACTCCGTAGTTAGTTGCTTCTACTCTTTGTTGTAACCAAAACGGCCGGTCTGAGGGAAAGACTTCGGCCAAAAGGTGGGAGAATACGACTTTTGCATCCCATTGAGAGGCAACCGGGAACCCGCCATCACGAGCATCCCAATCCAAGTTTACGAGCACTTTTTACGAGACCCTACCGTACGAACAATGCACGTTCCGCTACCCCTCTTTTTGATACGGCGGCAGCAGGATGGTTGAGTTCTAGATGCTCGTTTGTCGCAGGCGCTACAGCTGTCTCATCCGCCCTGCAAGGAGAGCAAGAACTAGGAAACACCCGGCGCAAAGCACATCCAATATTCTTCCTCTTCCTTCTTTGTCTATGAGCGTAGAGTTAAGTGCGTGATTAGGGAAGACGGGGCTGCTGGCTTGACAACTGTTTCGTGTGAGGCGCAAATTCGTCTGAAACGGCACCGGATAGGTCCCTTGCGCTGTCGAGCCACTGTTTTAGAATGATCGTCGCGAAACCTTGGCACAAAAGAGAACCCGGCTTTTTTCTTCCCTTTCTTTTTCTTCCTTTTTGTTCCCTTTTTTTCACCCCCATCTGCTAGACAAGAGCCGCTGTCGACGCAGGATCTTGCCATATGCGGCCATGCCCGACCGTGCAAAGGGCGACCTGTCACCCAGTAGGTGCAAAGTAAGCCGTGGGTAAGAGTCAATGCCCGGGCCCTCAGCGGTGAGGCCGTATTAGAAATGAATACGAGAGCATAACCGAAACGCCGAACAGCACCTGGGCAAAGTGATGTATGTGGTGAAGGTTGCCAATGGAAGCGCCAAGTCACGGCATTTATTTGCTGCTGGAGTTTTGACGGGTTGAAACTTGACGATAAGACGCCCTACGACGACAGTAGTGCCTCGTACATGCAGGTATGGTGTTAATGCTCGTACGGGTGCTTGTACAACTACATGGTCAGCAAACAAAAGGCTCACATGCGTCCGGACATTTGGCTGCAGGGAGAGGAAGCTTAACAGCGAAGAGTCCCCTTTGCAGCCTAGCCGGGCCACGAACGTGATGCTACTTGCTTGCGCAAAGAGTAAATATAGAAACACTGGAACTCATGATGCAGGCAAAAGGCCGAACTAGCGCAACGGGATTCCCCGTATCTTGCTCTCTAAAATTTTTCTTTCTCTTCTTCTTTTTTTGCCTCGATAATCTCGTGTCAATGCGACGATCGCTTCGGAGGCTAGATGAGTTGGCTTTTAGGTGCATGTGCTCGGAAGGTGGAAATTTTGAGACCGTCAGATGAGCAACACCGAGTAAGTGCAGAGTGGCACAGCTACGGCAGACTCCGAAGATGGATCCGGAGACTAGAAACAAGCACGAAGCACTAACAAAAGAGCTTAAAAATGAGAGAGAGACAGAAGGAAAATGGTAAAACAAAAGAAGACCAAAGAGGATAGTATCGCCTCCCTTGGAACACTTCGTATGTCATGATCACTCACCTGGTGTCGATGTCAATGGGCCAAGAAACGCCGTGGACAAGAGAAGAGACTGCCAAGGAGTAATTTAAAACAACAGACAATAGACGCTCTGGTACGGCCGAATTCGGTAGTCGCCGCGCCGGGGTCACACAAAGCGCCGCATGGCATTGGATGGGGACTCGGAAAAGGGCTTGCAAGCACAGCACAGCCCCGCGGCAATAGCCCACTTGTTTTTTTTACTGTAGATTGAAGAAGAAAAAAGCAGAGAGATAATGCTCGTATGTATGTACAGTAGGTACAGTACCTCACCTATCAACTCTCAATACGCAATATACGTGTGAATACGAAGCCGCCCCATCCCGCCGGGCTAGCACTGGACGGCGACGGTGCCGGAGTGCCGTGGCCAACAGAGCAGCTGAGGAAGTCGGCACAAGAGTTCAGTTCAATGCTTGGAGCGACTTGGGTCACGGGGACTGAGTTGGCGACCTGGGCCCTGGACTTGTTCCCTTCATGTGCTGTCCGTTATTTTTGGTCCGTGATCTCGGAATCGATCATGGATGCCGGTACAAGTATGAGTACATCGATGTTGTCATGGGCGACAACACCTCTCCAGGTTCCCTGTGCGGGTACATGTACAAGTACAGATGCCAAGCACCGACTTTCTCGTGTTTGCGGGCTCTCGTGAAAGTACCGCCCTCCGTATTTGAGTAAAAAAAGAACAAGACGGAGAAAAAAAAGGGACAAAAGGGAAGAAGAAAAGGGTGTGGAGGGGCAGGGAGAGAGAGAGGCTGGGCCTTGTAAGCTGCTCTGCTGTGCTGTAAGGCTATTGGTCTAGTAATCGGAGCTGGCAACTTCGTAGCATCGGGCTGCAGAATCCACGGCATCCCGCTGTGTCTGAGATTGGACGAGGTTGGATGGGATTGGCGCTGTGGAGGAGGAGTTTCCGATTGAGTCATCTGCGCTTTTCAATCTTTTTGTGAGACCCAGACCGTGTTACAGGCACTTTACATCCATACACATGTAAATCCATGACAGCAACGATCTCAGCCAAGGCGTTTTACTGTTACTAGTGGACATGACGCTTTGGCAGCCCCGGCGGAGTAAAAAAAGTCTCCTGAGGGGCTTTTGAGGGGCTCTCGAGAGGGGATCGGATCAGAGATCAGATCAGAAAAGAAGGCGAGTCGAAGAATGGGTAGAAGGGAGGAGGTTGGGCTTAGCGTTGGTGACATGGCGACACACATGCACGAAAACGACGGGACATGCATTAGAGGAGAGAGATATGAGATGTAGATTTGGGTCACCCATATCCGCAGATACAGAGTAGATTGGTGTATTACGGCACACAAAGGGCTCGCAAAAGTCTGGAGAGGAAAGTGATTTGATTGATGGCATCTTGGGGGTGGATTTGACTAGGTAGCACCATGCCGAGGGCCGCTTGGCCGATTGAGGCTGGTTACCTGACTTTGGATGGGGCTGCCGACCAGCAGCTTACTCTGAGCCCCATGTAGCGGTACCTGTACTCGTACTTTTTGCGGGTGATCGGTACGCACCTTTTTGGTGGTACGAGCGACGACGATGAGGAGGATGAGGGCACGGTGCTTATACTCCGTACTTGATATCAGCTCGGACGGTGTTTTGGAGATGGTGGCAACAAGCTCCAAACTCGAGACTCGAGCTCCTTTTTTTTTTTTCTGCGGCTCTGGGACGATCCATCGCGCATCCCATCTCGGGCACTGTGACACACAGCTGTCAACGGCCTGAGCAGCGCCGTATCGTTGGCCGTGCTTTTTGTTTCGCTGCTGTACCCGAAGATGGACCCTGCAGCTCGATAGTCGTGTCTATCCAGGGGCCGGAGCCAATGACGTACCAGTACAAGCAGGGTCTCTAACTTGTACCGGTACGGCGTCAGGTTGAGGCGCTGTGCCTGGGCTGGGCATGTAGGTACAGTAAGAGTACATGTAACCTCCCTAAAGCAGCAGGTCCTGTCGCAGCGATCCCAACGGCGGTTTCGAAAGAGCGCACATCCTTCTTTGTGATTATCGTGATTGACAGCCAACGGACCGAAACGGAGCACAGGGCATCGTGTGAGCTGACGGTGCGATTATTATTTTGTGCGATTTGTTTGCGATCGTGTTGCGCGTCATGGAACTGTTCAGTCAATCGGTGTCCTGGTGACGTATTGTACAGTATTGCAAAGTGCATGTACTGTCACAGGCCACGAAGCGTCTCTCCCATTCACTACCACTCGGAAGCTGATTGAAATACGAGTCTAATGTGTGGGTGCTGCTGCAACTGCACCGCTCGTTACGCGTACCAGAGCAACAGCATCACTCGTATGAGCGTCGGATGTACGAGTACTCGTACAAAACGGCTGATAACGGCAAGCCACCACGTTGGCTGCAGTTTTCTGGCAGGAAAATGGGCGGCTAGGCAGGAGACACGAGACCCGATTAGGCTACCGGAAAGTCGGAAATGGCATCAATCGAGCAATACGATGCGGAGTACCGGTACAAGGCCAGCCGCAGCTGTGATGACTGGGCGGGCGAGTAACACTTCGTACCTCGTTCTTTTGCTTGTCTAAACGCCAGTAGCCATACAGTTGAACGCCACCTGGGCACTGACTGGGGGTCCAGAACGGTGGGCGACCTTTTTTTTTGGGCGGGCTCTCCACCAGCCGGACCCATGGAGCCGAGGACGAGTTCTTGGGGCTTTGGGGGCTCTCTCGCCTACTGTACGAGGACAACAGCGCTGGCAATGGGCTGGGCTGGGCTGGGCTCTTTTCAGGCGTCGTATCGGACAGCACTCAGCCTGGTTGGCCACCGCAGCAGCGCGCCATGACGGACAGGGGGAGGCGAAGAACAGTCTGAACAGATGCAGGGGGGCTAAGTCAAAGATAGGCGCCATGTACTGTACTCGTACGAAAAGCTGACATGGATCCCCTGCCTCCGCCAAGACAAGGGTCCACAGCAGGGGGCCTGGACCCCTGGAAGGTCTCGAGGTTCCTCCAAAGCCTCTCAGTCGGCGTCCCTTCCTCTACTGTAGGTGTGTCTTGGAAAAAGAATAATAAGACACTCACCACCAGCCTAGCCTTCCCTTCTCTTTTCCTCTCTTTTTCCTCTCGTCCCTTTTAATCGTCATCACACTTTCTCGTTAAAAGCCTCTCGAGCTTCCTCAACTTTTCCTCGAGTCCCTCCCGCGTCTTTTCTTTGCGCAGTCTCTCGCTACCAGCTCTTCGGATTGACCGACTATCGCTTGGTTTTTGCAGCCATAATCCTGCATAGGTTAATAATATCTTTCGACTTATACTTGCACATTTTCCACCCGTCAATCCGGTTATTTATTTATTTTCGACAAGCCGTCGCTATCGTATAATCATCTGCAACCATGCTTTCCAAGACCTTCACCACCGCTGCTCTGGCTCTTGCCGCCTCCACCCTGGTGTCTGCCCAGACCTCCACGGACTGCAACCCTCTCCAGAAGAGTAAGTGAATTTCGAACAGGGCATCTCATTTCTCCAACACGGATTATGAGACATGTCACTCGATAGTCTACTAACACAAACCTCACAGCTTGCCCTAACGACCCTGCCTTCGGAAAGAACGACGGCGACTGTGACTTCACCAAGGGCGCTTGCGGCAACTTCGAGAGCCTTCCCGGCACCACCCTCAAGTACAGCGGCAACGGTGCTGTCTTCTCCATCAGCACCGAGCTCGAGGCCCCTACCATCCGCACTGGCAAGTACATCTTCTTCGGCCGCATCGATGTCGTTGTCCAGGCCGCCGCCGGTGCCGGTATCGTCACCTCTGCCGTTCTCCAGTCCGACGATCTTGACGAGGTATGTTTGCTTTCATTCTTTGCTACCATTGTCGAAATGTGACAGTATGACTAACGGTGATGATGTAGATCGATTGGGAGTGGGTTGGCGGTGACAACGCCCAGGCTCAGACCAACTACTTCAGCAAGGGTAACACCGCTACTTACGACCGTGGTGCTTTCCACCCCGTCTCCAACCCTCTGGGATCTTTCCACACCTACTCTGTTGAGTGGACTTCTGCTGGTGTCACCTGGTTGATCGACAACAACGTCGTCCGCACCCTCACTGCTGCCAACGCCGAGGGCGGTGCTGCCGGCCTTCCCCAGACCCCCATGCAGGTCAAGCTCGGAACCTGGGTCGCTGGTCGCAAGGATGCTCCCCAGGGCACCGTCGAGTGGGCTGGTGGCTACACCGATTTCTCCAAGGCTCCCTTCCTCGGCTACTACAAGAGCATCTCCATTGTCGACTACGCCGGTGCTGATGCCCCTACCTCCAAGAGCGTCAAGGAGTACATCTACGGCGACCACAGCGGCTCTTGGCAGAGCATCAAGGTCTCTCTCGGAGACGGCAGCGATGACAGCAGCGACTCTTCTTCCACCACTGCTGCCCCTACCTCCACCAAGGGTTCTTCCTCCTCCACCAAGGCTCCTGCTTCTTCCACCAAGGCCCCTGCTTCCACCACCGCCGCTGAGCAGCAGACCACCACCGCCGAGCAGACCACCCTGGCTTCTTCCACTGCCGCTCCCACCAAGAGCTCCGGCGGTGGCAGCGCCAGCAACGGCACCGTCTCCTCCACCGGCTCTGTCCAGCCCACCAAGCCTCCCACCGTCCCCGGCAGCGCTGGTGCCCGCACCGCCGCTACCCTCGGCAGCGTCTTCGCTGTTGGTGCTGGCCTTGCCCTTGCTCAGTTCCTCCTGTAAACGGGACCCTCAAGCCACACTCCCCTTTTGTTTTGCTTTTTAGGAATGTACTTATTGTTGCGGGCATGAAAAGCATGTAGATGGGGCAGATCGTTTGCGTGCGGAGAAGAGAGCGGACCAAGCTAATACTATACAAATTCGGGTTTTTACACAAGCCGCCGTTTTTCTTGTTCAATTGTACATTCTGACAACGGACATCAAGATCTGTGGCAAAGTCGTATTCACTCGACCGAAATATTCCACCCAAATTTCCTTTTATTCCTATTCACTGCAAATTACTTCTGGACGAGAACGCCTATAATGATTTTTTTAATGGGGGAGGTCTGCTCTTCTTCCCGCCGGGTAAAGACGTTTGCTTGGATTGATGAAGAGAACAGGATCGATGATTGTCTTTTTGCCGTTGGTGTTTTTGTTTTTTTGGTTTGATATCCTCTTTGATGCTTCTGTTGCCTGTTTTGGATCATGTATTTCCCGGCGCATGCCCGATTGGGACGCTGCCTATTTGTAGAAGGACGTTACAAAAATGAGAGAAACCTTGATTACATCTTACCCTTGCTCTTCTCCATGTGTGATTGATTCTGTTACTTAACAGCCTTTGAAAGAGTCAGGTATCATAATTCTCTTCGCTTGGCCTTCTCCATCCCCCCCATACTCGTGTCAAATTGCCATCTGCTGTGAATACGGGGTACTGCTACTCCGTCCCGGGCCATTAATTACACCCAGACCCAGCTAGTGGCTGCTAGTTGGTGCCTCCCCGCGCATAGGCGCAGTTGGTTAGGCCCGAAGCGGACGATGCGATGCAAGGGTCTGGGGGCTTTCATTTCCTTTCGGTGCCTGCCAAGCTTGGGAGGCGTTTGCGGGCTTTTGGGGCGGCGGATTTGTGTTTGGGCCTGTCTTGCATGGTACGGGGGGATGGGATGATGGTTCGTGACAACTGGAGAGCGAGGGTTGAAGGGGCCTGTGCGTTGATGATCGAGTAATACGATACGAGAGGGCATGGGTGTGGATGAGGTGAGTTGAGTGAATTGGACTCGTGTTGGATGTGGTGAGGTGAGGTGAGGGCAGATGGAGAAATTGAGATGATTGTTACAGAGGGCGTTGTTGAATCATCATGCCGTTGTGGGAGTTGGTTGGTTTGGATCACAACGGTGAAGATGGAAGTAAATTACGTGCATGAACAATGAAACGTGGTAGAGTCTCGCGATACGAGTAATAAGCATCTGCTTACAACATTTTTCTCTCTCTCTTTTTTTGCCAATTACTCACGACAAATCAATGCGACCACCTCCTTTTCATGGGCTAAACGCGTACTTGGCTGCATTGGGCAAGAGAATGGGTGGTTTTGTTATTACTGTTACACTGGTACCTGTACTGGTACTGGGACGAAGCTATCGAGTGTGAGTGCTGGTGCTAGGCGGAAATGAGGGTAGTGCGGTTTTGTGGGCGATTGGGCGCGTGGGATGATGCTCTTCTTCTTCTTCTTAGGAATGAGATGGTGCATGAATTGAGTTTTTTATTTGATGATGTGCATGATGGAGATGGGGAGTGTCAATTGAGGTCTTATGTCATTGGCGGCGGATTGCTTGCTCTTCTTTCTCTTCTTCTTGTTCTGTTGTGCTGATGTGAAGCTGCTCGTATTGCTACTTGGGTACTCTGTCAAGTACACCTACCTAGTACCCAAGACGAGATAACGCGAGATGGAACATCATTGCCGCGCCGATGATAAGAGGCATTTATTCCGGCAACGCAGGTACCAGTACCTGCTATCTCGATTGAGGTGCTATACGGAGAACGCCGTGGTTTTGCCTCTACCTTAGTAGCTCTATAGGTACGTGAATGCTATCTTGGGCTGCTTCGAATTGAGCTTGGCCTTTTCGCACAAGCTGATGGCGCCGAGTCCGGCTTGGCCTCTTCCAATGCCAATGCTTGGCTACATGTATTTTTCTTCTTCACCCATTGAAGCCGTTAAGCGAGCTAGCAGCCTGTAGCTTCCCCCGGGTTCGTTACTTTGAGCACTAGCTGCCGAAGCATTTGGGGAGATACGTCGAATGAGCGCGCAGAGATGTGCGTTCTGAGTCATGGAGCTTTTTCAGCTGTGGCTTTAGAGGGTGTGTGGTCTTTTCTCTCTTTCTCGCTATATGTTTCCTAGAATGGGTCTTTTTGACTACCAAAGTTGGTAGAGTATCACTTTGTGAGCTGAGTTGGGCATGATTGCGGTTTGAGTGACGCGACTTGGCTTTTGACGTGACGGTTGTACAACACTCATTGGTGGTTAAGGCGAGACGCCATTTGGAACGACGTTTTTACTTTCATGAATGCCATGTCTATAAGAAGCTTAAATAAAATAATCGCGATTCGTAGATTGATGACAGTTTCTTGGTGGAGAGCGTGTATTGCTTCTCAAAGACGCATATGCATATGTGGTGGCTTAAGCACACGTGTAGGCACAAATTGACGATATTGAAAGTGCCGACGAGTAGTATCTGGTATAGAAATGTCATGACTGCGACTTGCTAGGAGGCATGCAAAAGCTGTGGCAGCCGCAAACTTCCATTAAATGTTGCCAGGCTTCGCTATCATCACCATAGCGGGAGAGTCTCAGCAGTGTGCTCATACTCATGGCATGAGACCTGCCATTCATTTCGGACACCAGTGATATTGCTAAACAGCTGTGTTATGCTTGCACTTGTTTGAAACACTTGAACGCATCTATATAATGATTCTGTCCAATGTCTCATGGCCCTCTTCGGGAACTCTGCTCCAAAGAGGCCTGGAAACGAAGAAGCCCTCCACTCTTGTGAGGTTCTCACGAATAAAACTCTATTAGTTCGACCTTGCGAGTGTTGTACGTTCCTGCTGTCTTTGAACAAAGATACGGCGTGACTGACATGACGTGGCTCAGGCATCTCATCAGCTGTGGAAGGCACAACCATCGTCTCTCGCAGTTGACAAGATGCGTTTTGATATAAAAAGGGAAAGAGCATCTCAGGATCATGAGTTTGCCTCTTCATACCCAACACAATTGCATCAACACACATCAACACACACTCCATCATCATCACTACAATCACCGGCTTACTGTGGTATTGCGTTATACTCCCTGGAATCACATTATTTTTATCATACCGTTACCATCTCAACATCTCCACCATGTCCTATCGCTGCTACATCGTCCCTCCTCACCTCCTCAAAGCCATTGGTGAATCCTCTCATAACCCCGACACCATCCGTGAAGCTGCCCGAGCTGCCCTTCAGTCTCATCACGCCTTTACTGCCAAACGCAAGAGCCACATCGAGGCAGTGATACAGAGCCGACGCAGCAGCCGTGGTCCACCACCCACTCGCCCCTTTGTTCCCGCCCATGTCCTTCGCCATATATCAGAATCGGAGCACGTGGACGAGGAAGCCCGGGCACGCGCTGCGAGAGACCTAGAACATACCCTTCATCTTGAGTCACGAGCAAAGCATCGTGAAGGAGAGACTCAGCTCGCGGCAGAAGTAGCAAAACTCGGCAAAGATGCGCCACAGCGATCAATCTACGATGCAGAGCATACCTCAAGCGAGAGACAATTGCCTGGTAAGCTCGTTCGGGCTGAGGGTGACAAGGCGGCCAAAGACAAGACTGTCAATCAGGCATATGACAATGTCGGAACAGTTTTGGAGTTTTACAAAGACAAGTTTAAGTGGAACTCCATTGACAACAAAAACATGGATGTTATCAGCTCTGTCCATTTTGGTCAACAGTACGAGAATGCTTGTAAGTGTTTGATCGATAGCCCTGCTTCAACCCCAACTTATTGCACTGGCTAACACGAGAGCAGTTTGGGACTCGGAAGAACGGCAAATGGTGTTTGGAGACGGCGGCGAGTTCCTCAGCAACTTTACTGGCTGCATCGACGTTATCGGGCACGAGTTGACGCACGCAGTTACTGAACACACAAGCGCCCTCGACTATCAGGGACAACCAGGTGCCTTGAATGAGCATATTTCCGACGTATTTGGCATCATGATAAAGCAAAAGGTGCAGGATGAAACATCGCAAAATGCCGACTGGCTCATCGGCGAAGACTGCATCCTTTCCGGTGTCAAAGGCGTTGCTCTTCGAAGCATGAAAGCCCCTGGAACAGCATACGATGACCCTCGATTTGTGAGTTGCAGAATGTTATCCCCCATATCATTCGAGACTGACAATTTGAGTAGGGCAAAGATCCCCAAGTCGACAACATGAAAGACTATGTCACAATGTATGAGGACAATGGCGGTGTACACATCTACTCTGGCATTCCCAACAAGGCCTTTTACCTGGTAGCCAAGGCATTCGGCGGCTACTCTTGGGAAAAGGCCGGCCAGATTTGGTGGAAGACGATGCGGGGCGGCAAGGTGCCTGAGAGTTCCACGTTTCTCCAATTCGCTGATGCTACCGTCGATGTTGCCAAGAAGGAGTTTGGCGAGGATGTGGCCAAGACGGTTCGGAAGGCTTGGGATGATGTTGGCGTGCGCAGGAGCATCTAGAGGAGAAGCCCGGGTGGCTGGTGCACCATTCTCTAGACACTTGTCTTGCTACGATTCCCCCTATGATGTAGCCGCTCCCTAAGTTGTCCTTCTTTTTTCTCCTCGATTACCGATAGTTTGAATTGTATCCTTCCAAGACTGAGGCCTAAATGATGGGCTTTCTCATGTGCTTGTCTAACTTGGTCATCGTGATAAGAGTTTGCCAGCGCATCATCACTATACGCGCTGAATAGCCTCATTATCTCAGCGATGGCTGATTGGGTGAAATCATTTTCAATATTGTAATTTATTCGATGAGGAATGATAGACATATTTATTGCATGTAATCAGCATGGAGAATCGAGTGTCTGACCAAAGATAAGATAGGGTTACCACTGAACGACCAAGGGAAGGAGCAAAGGGTCAAATGAAGAGCAGAGCGAGTTTTGGGAAGGGGGTACCTGCTTGGAATCGAGCTCTAGCACCTGAAACAAAAGACAGATGTGAAAATCTCTCCGCATTTCCAACTTCTGGCAATTCGTCTCCTTTCTCTGCTTCACTTAGAATATCTGAGTGAGAATCATTTCACATCATTTACCAATATTTACTGCGTTTCTTAATCACTATTACCCATCACCAGACAGCTGCACCGACCTGGGCAAAACTTCATATCACAAGGCCAAAGACAGCACGATGGCTTCTTTCTTCACGCCGCTCAACCGCAAGGTCGACCAGAGAGCGCCGCCTTCTACTCCAGCGGATGAATCGCAACAAGAAATGCCCCAGCAAACGTCCCCCATTACTGTCGGAAAGATGGAATCGCCACAACACAACGAGATCAGACTTCGTTACCAACTCTCACTGCCTACCCTTAGATCGCTTTCTGCAATTGACAAAGCGCCCGACCGACGAAAGGTTCTGCAGACTGCGTGCGGCGCAACAGAGTTTCGATCTTTCCCAATAAGACAAGCGGAAAAAAACCTGTTTCGAGAAATCAACGATCATACAGGAATCCCCTATCCAATCAACGGGCCTGTCACTGAACCTTGGCACAAGGTGTTTTTGCTCATTCAAATTGATCTCTCGCGAGGAGGATGGCCCAACAAGATATCTGCCAATGGTCGCAAAGAGCTTATGCGAGACAGCGGCCGTATTTACATCGTGATGGATCGTGTATTGAGATGCCTTGCCGATATCCTTGGAGAGAGGGAAGACGGCAGGGGAGTCACTGTCACCTTGGATGTTCTCAGGAGTGTTCATGCAAAAGTATGGGAAGGCTCCGAAATGGAATTGCTACAGGTCGAAGGGATTGGCGCTGCAAAGATGAAGCGCCTTACTGATGCAAACATCAAGACCATCAAACAACTTGCCGGATTGGAATTTTACCACATTGAACGGTTGCTTAGCAGAAACCCACCCTTTGGGCATCAGATGTTAAATCAGCTATCAGGATTCCCACTGCTTCACCTGCAGGTTTCTGTGATATCCAGTTATAATCCTGCTCAGGATAATAAGGAAGACGCTAGCATGTCAGGACCCTGTCAATCTTGGGTGACGAGAATCGTACTGGGGTATAGCAATGACATTTTACCGACCTGGTGTAAAAAGAGTCCGTGGGCAACTTTAGTGATTGAAGGAGATGATGGTCGGCTCCTATGGTTTTGGAGGGGAAGCGTGAAAAGGATGGAGGGCACCAAGATCATGTTTGTCTGCCTGAATGCCAAGAAGGGAGAGAGCGTCAAGGCCACATTTGCTTGTGAAGGCATTGTAGGGACTCTCGTACGATTTACACTGACCATCTAAAACCTACTAGTAGCCGCATGTATACCAGATTTGCATCTCAAATTGGTAGGTGAGAAGGTTCTTCTCATGCTCTCACACCACTACTTTATCATTGTATCGAAAAAAAGTACTGATATATTAATAACTTTACGAAATAGCCAATGCGGGTGACCGACAATACAGAGCTGTGCCTTGAGGAAATTGGAAGGAGATTTTTGACCACTCTGGCTTGCAGCTGTTGAAACCAATGCAACGACCGGTCTGCTTTTGCTTTTAGCGCATATGCAAGGCAGACTGCCCCGACCTCATTGTCGCTGACAACTCACAGACAGACTAATTTCAGCCGCAATTAACCTGGCTAGCCCCCCCTCCGTAAGGGAGGAGGAATTCTATGCCGAGCCCAAGAGAGAGAGAGAGAGAGAGAGAGACAGAGAAGAAAAAGAAGTCCAGAGTGGGCGAGTCGGGAGAGCTTACAAGAAAATAATAAGAAGAAAGAAAACCAACCTTCACTTACACTCGAAAGACAGCATCGAAACTATCCAAGAAGAAGAGACTTACCGAGACTCTCAGGCTACGAGCTATACTCCCCTAGACCGGAGCCTGATTCAGCCCGATGGAGTTTTCCCGGCAGTCGATGCATGAGGAACATTTCAGCTCCATGGCCACTTGCTGCTTGCCACTGGGAAACAAGTCTCATGGGCACCCCTTCACGACTGGCACAAATACGATATACGATCTAGTTGGCGAGCGCCTGTCGGCTGAGGCTTGTGCTGGCCTTAGTCTTGTAGCTAAGCTTAAGTGCGTCTCCACTGCGACATCCGGCTTGATTACTTTTGCCTGTTTACTGCCGATGGTATCAACGAGAGCGGCCCAAGTACACGGCAAAAGTTTGGATTACAAGTCCAACATTTGCATGTTCGCACCTAGTTGAGGATAATGGCTGCTGGAGGCAACGAGATCGAGAGACGGTCTGTCGGTGAATGCTCTCCAGGGCCTAGAACTTGACGATGCGAGTGCCGGAACATTGCTGGGGTATATCCACAACCCATTGGGCTGCTTCATAGGGAGATCATCCGCAACGGTCTGGCCCAACCCTGGTCAACAACCGACTATCGCTGGCATTATGGAGGCTAGAGTGATCCCATGTCTCACGTCCTATAAAACCATCCAACTGTTGCCTCGCACTATTCCCAGAACTGCTCATCCCGTCCACATGGTCCCTGCGAGCTGAAAGAATCAACCCCGCTCTCTATTTTCCTTCCCTCTCTGGGCTCCATCGTGGGAGGCAATTGTTATTCTTAGTCACCGCGACTTTCTATTGTCACTGGCAAACACAACGCATGACGGCAGACCTGACCGCCTCAGTGGGAAGGGAGCGGGAAGAATCAGCCACCCACCCTCCTCAACTTGGGTGTCATTGCTCAATAACTCAATGGCCAAGCAATGCCACATGAAGCCATTTGGCTGGGCTGCATGAATATGGGCAGTAGCTCAAGCCACCGTTTGAACCATAACACACTGGCATGAGGCTTCCTCTGCCCTACTGGGAATACTTGGCGAAATGGGCTGAGGGATTAGTGCCGGCATGGGCCTTGCCATGACTCCAAGCCGTCCCTGAGCTTCACCAATCAAGACTGGATGGATTGTCGCTTGTTTTTCGACCCCTGGACAGGATTGCCTGCTAGCTTGTGATGGCTTCTTCTGAAGCCCAATGGGTGTATGAGAAGTCCAGGGCTACTGCAGGAGATTTGAAAAAGGAAATTGCTGAGAGTCCCTTTTTGCAGCTTTGCGTAGCTGCCTATAAAGACGGCTGAAAGCCTGCTTCAACTCTGGTTGTTGCCCGTCTATTGCTATCAAACACTCTTGGGGTCCGAGGCAATCTTTTGGCCAAGCAACATTGTGTGTCGTCCGCTCAATTCTTTCACGACCATCATCCTTCTCTTCTCCATTATGACTGTTTACTCTACTCTTCTCCTGGCTGCAGCTGGGCTCGCCGCCGCCGACAAGCTGGCGGCCATGAACCTCGGTGAGGCCAGTGGTCGAGGCATCACCGTCGCCGCTCCTGGTTCATCAGACTTCGGCGTCCATTCCCCCTTCGGCGTCCACTCCCTTTCCGATGGCTGTGGTATTGGAATGACTACCTGTGATTCCAACTGCATGCCCCTGACCGGTATTTGCTGCGGACTTGGTTCGGGAGCCTACTGCGATATCGGCTACACGTGTGAGTCGGACGGATGTTGTCCTGTTGGCAAGGTCTGTACGGGACCTCCCACGGGCTGTGAGGGTGATCGTGATCTTTGCGGCGAGTTTTGTGTGCCCAAGGGTACTTGCTCAAGCGGTGGAGGTGGAGGTGGAGGAGGAGGCAGCGGAGGAGGTGATGGCGGCTGTCCTACCGGATACGAAGCGTGCGACGACGAATGTATGCCAACTGGTTCAGTCTGCTGCCACAATGGCTACCATTGTGATGCTGGACAGACGTGTACGGCTGACTTCAAATGCCGGATCGGTGGTGGAGGAGGTGGCGGCAGCGGAGGAGGCAGCGGTGGTAGTGGCGGTGATGACCAGACCACTTCCAGAGGAGGATCTAGCGGTTCTCAAACCACCTACAGCCTCTCACCCAACCCTGAGCCTACCCAGCCTCCTACTACATCTTCGACCGAGTCGAACCCCTTTGGCGGCGATGATGCTACCACTACCACCGAGGACAGCTTCCCTGCCCCTACTCAGCCTCTTGCTACCACTTCTAGCAGCAGCAGCAGCAGCAGCAGTGGCGGCAACGGTGGTAGCAACGGCGGATCCAGCGGCGGATCCAGCGGTGGTAGCAGTGGTGGCAGCAATGGAGGCAACGGAGGCAGCAGTGGCTCAATCAATGCTCCCAGCATCCTCGTCGGCCTCCTTGCCCTCGTCCCCTTTGTTCTATAAACGAGTTCTTCGTCATGGTGCTCAGGGGTACCATACACGCAGCCATCACCGGCAAATATGACCGATATTGGCATATACGAGAGTGAAGGACATGATCTGGTAATGATTAATAATGGGATACAATGTTGGTGGAATGGAAATTGAAATTGAAATGATACCTTTTTTCTTTTCTTATATACTCAGGAGGAATCCAGGGGCAGTGTCGGATTTCGACGCCCCATGATAGTCATTAGATATATATA
Organism: Trichoderma camerunense; assembly: GCF_050948025.1. Classification (NCBI taxonomy): domain Eukaryota; kingdom Fungi; phylum Ascomycota; class Sordariomycetes; order Hypocreales; family Hypocreaceae; genus Trichoderma; species Trichoderma camerunense. The sequence continues at coordinate 2,057,241 of NW_028145367.1, forward strand.
CGCAATTCTAATGCTTTAATTTACCTTCACGTACCTATTCTACTCCTCTTTCTATGATTGGACATTGGTCAATTTTCAGCTGCCTCTTATGTACGGAAAGTGGTATTCGCCTATTCATACAAATGTCGTATGTGCCTCTTCCACCACTCCCTTTTTATCATTGTAGTTTTACAAGCTAAAGGATAAAAAAAATGCAAAAGCAAATAGCAAAAATAGCAAAAAATGGTTGTATGATGAGATTTTTTTACAGGGGGGAGAGGGGGGGAAACCAACAAGAAAAAAAAAAAAGAAAAGAAAAATCACACACATGCGAACAAAAACGCGCATTAAAACGCCGTGTCTGCCCAAATCTTTCGCTTTCCCTATAGTGCAGTCGTGACGTGGGCCAACAACGCCTTCCATACTCCCCTCCTTTCTCTCCCCCACGCTCTTCACATGTCCAGAAGGTAAATCCTGTGGCCCCTATTTGGCCCATGCGTTATGATAATTGTAGAAATTGTTTTGTGCTTTCATTTGTACAGCTTGGTGTTCTCTTGCCCTCTCACTTCTTCTCGGCAACCTGGTTGAAGCTCTCCAGCACCTTGTCCTTCAGATCGCCCTTGTTTTCGTTGGCAAACTCTTCCGAGGGCGTCCCTGTGACAGTCTCGGCTTCGCTGCTGGAAGATGAGGGGAGAAGTTGCTTGGCCAAGACCTTTGCCTGAGCCTCGCTGACTTTGCCGTAGACATTGAGACCAGTGGCAATCATACCGCTGATGTCGCCGACATTTCCGGGAACCACAACGGCCGTGCTCTCCTTGGCAAGCTTGCTGAAGGCCTCGACATACTTCTCCGCCACAGTCAAGCTCATAGCGCCCTGGGCTCCGTGAGAGCCCTTGAGAATGCTTGCAGCCACGGCATCAATACCTTCGGCAGTGGCCTTGGCCTTGAGCAAGATAGCCTCAGCCTCACCATCTGCCTCGTTGATGCGCTCGGCACGCAAAGCTTCGGAAGCGAGAATGACACTTTGCTTCTTACCCTCGGCAATGTTGATGGCACTCTGCCGCTGACCTTCGGACTCTAGAATCTCAGCACGCTTGGAGCGCTCGGCGGTGACTTGGCGGTGCATGGCTTCCACGACAGCTCCAGGGGCATGAATATCCCGAATCTCATATCGAAGGCAGGTGACGCCCCAAGCTTGGGCGGCTTCATTGATTGCGGCGGTAATGTTGGTGTTGAGAGCAGCACGCTCTTTGAGGACGTGATCGAGAGTCAGCTGGCCAATTTCGGATCGCATCGTTGTCTGGGCGAGCTGGGAGATGGCATATTCGGCATCTTCAACGCCGTAGCTGGAAACACAGTCTTCGTTAGTATGGACCTTGCTCCTGGTAGTGTAGTGGTAAAGGAGTATGCAACTCACCTAGCCTTGTACGCATCAAACACTCTTGTAAACAAAACACCGTCCAGCTCCAATGTCACATTGTCCGCCGTAATGGCACTCTGACTAGGAATCTCAATTGCCACCTCCTTCAAGCTCTTGACGTATGCAATCCGGTCAATGACGGGCGCCAGGATTGCCAGTCCAGGCTCCAGAATGCGGCTAAACTTTCCCATTCGCTCGACAATCCATGCTGTCTGCTGCGGCACAAAGCGCACAATGGTGTTGGCGGGCAGCCGAGGCTTCTGGAAATATGAGGGCAGAGGACCACCAAAGCTGCCACTGGTGCCGGAGAAGCTGGCGGGGAGGAGAGTGCGTGAAGTCGTAGAGAAGGAGAGATGCGATTGTGGCCGCAGCAGGAGAGCCGTGGTTGTCCTGCCCGCTCGGAGGGCGGCTCTGGGTGGCAATGAGGGCATCGTGGAAAATGTGTGGCTGCGTGTATGTGTGTGCCTGCTTGGGCTAGCCGGTGGCCGAGAGTTGCGGATTGCTCCCTGGTTTGCCTTGGAGCTGCAGCTTGTGCTTGTGTGCTAGCGTATCTCGTATGTCGAATTGAGCTGCAGCAAAGCAGGGAAGACAGCAGATGGCCAAGAGAAGAGAAAACAAAAGGAAAAACTTGAGCTGTCGTACGAGGAACCAAGTGGTGTAGATGGCTATGATTTGTCGTTTCGGGAAATGCTTGCAGGTTGCAGCTTTCGGAGAGCTTCGGTGCTCCCGGCATTTACCCATTCAGCTGCAATCCCCATGGGAAGCACTAACAATGCGCTGAGCCGCAGACAGGACAGGACAGGGTACCTCTGACCAGGTACCCCCGAACCATTCCGTCATATCACTCATTGTCCTTGTTCTCGTTCTCCATAATAGTGATTCGGCATACAAAAACTGCCCCGCGCCAGGAATAGCTGCACAGCGGTGATCCCATACTAAACAAAACCTGCGACAATACGAGTAAAGTGCGATATTTCGACATCATATCTTCTATTTGCGTCTAGATCCGCTCGATCGAAGAGAACAGAAATAAACGCATAGAGACGAGAGAGCCGCCGAGTGGTTACTGCGCCACGCAACTACGAGCAGCAAAGCATCACTCACGCAACCCATCGAGGCGATAAGGAGAGAAGAAAGAAAGAAGGGGAACATAGAACAGGAACCATGTCTGCCAAGGTCCCGCGCAACTTCCGCCTGCTGGAGGAGCTCGAAAAGGGCGAAAAGGGTCTCGGAGCTGAAGCCTGCAGCTATGGCTTGGAAGACGGAGAGGACTTGCTCATGTCCAACTGGAACGGAACCATCCTGGGACCTCCTCATGTAAGGCTGACTCACTGCATCTGCTTTTATTTCCCACAAACGCTTTTCGTCGTCGTCTTATACATGTCTGGACCTGTAAAGTTCGGCAGTCGTATAAGACGAGAGATGGAAAGCTTGATTTCACCCCCTTGGCGTTTGATGCCCGGGAGGACAATACGCTGTTGTCCTTCAGTTCTACATGCAGATCAGGAAAAGCTAACCTCCAATACGACTGCAGTCTGCCCACGAAAACCGCATCTACAGCCTCAAAATGCACTGCGGCGAGAAATACCCCGACGAGCCCCCCTCCATCCAATTCGTCAGCCAAGTCAACCTCCCCTGCGTCAACCCCCAGAACGGCGTCGTCGATCCTAGGCAGCTGCCCTGCCTGGCCCAGTGGAAGCGCGAGAACACCATGGAGATGGTCTTGATTGAGCTGCGAAGGTGGGTTTACATGTCCTTTTTTTCTTTTTCCCTTTGCTCATATTCCCTGTCTTGTTGCTGCCTGGTTCTTGAGCTATTTTGCACTCTCCTTGACCGCTAAAACTGACATGACATGACAGATATATGGCCGCTCCCGCCAACAAGAAGATCCCCCAGCCTCCCGAAGGTTCTACATACTCATAATCACCAAAGGTAATACCAGGGACAGGAGAAGACGAGGAGAAGAGGGGCGTTCGTAGATGGGAAAGGAAACAGGGCAAACAGACACACGGTGGAACCTCTCTTTCAGCCAACAATACATGGTTCCACAAGACCACACACCGTCACTCACGAAGAATTACGTAGCACGTCTTCTTTTAAAGCGCAAAATCTCATCCACAATTTTGTTCAAGAGTTTTGGAAGCACGAAAATTCACATTTCTCATTCCAATCGTCAACTTTCTTCCTCGAATAGTTAAAATTGTTGCACATGAGCAGACCATAAGTTGACGTTAATATGAGCAACCACATGAAAATCCCGTACTCCCCCCACAAGACACCCATTCATTCCATGCCGTTTCTCTCATCCTTCCTTCCCGCTTGCTCCAACCATTAATCCAACCAATAGTTCTTTTGTTTCGCTCCATTCTATCCCCTGTCATGCATAGATAAATAAGAAAGACGGAAAATGAATAAAAGATAAAGAAAAAGGAAAAAGGGAAGAAGCCAAAAGAAGATTCCCTCCAATGACGCAGTTTGCTCCGGGTATCAGCTTGCTTGTGTTTGCCAGCAAGATTGTGACAACCAACCCAATATATATAGCAATGTTCGACATAAAAGAAAAGTGGTAATTAAAAGGTAGTATTAGACGTAAAAATTGTGTGGCGTAGTATTGAACCAGAAGATACTTTGTTGTAGTTTGCGATAATGCAAAATAGTTCGTAATCTCAAGCAGTAGAAAGCATAGGCGTATATCTGAGAGTGATAGCGAGGTTGCGAGTAGTTCGTTTAATCGTCGTCTCCCCACCACCCCATCTCAGGATCTCTTCGCACGAATCCCACGGCACTGAGACGTGCTGTGTTGAGCACAGCGCGACGTTGCTGTCGCGGCTGGAACGTATCATTAGATATCGGACTGTCTGGTCGGGGCACATCTTCACTTCCGTCCTCAGAGAGCCTAGTAAGCTTAGAAGGAGACATAACCTCGGCTTGCATTTGCTGCCGGGCTGATGCTCTACCCTTGAGCTTGGATGTGCGCTTATCCTCGGGATAATCCCACGACGAAACGGCGTGAAAGCCCGACGACATAGCCGCCTCGTCACCGTCGCCCCCGGACTGACTCCATTGGCCACTAGCATGCTTGCTTTGGTCAAGATATACAAGGACATCCTGCTGTTCCTCGTCTGGGCCACGAATGGAAGAGACGAAAGATGCCCTTTCGGATCCGGTATCCGCAGTCAAACGAGAAGGTGCTCGGTAGGGCTCGTCCTCGCCAAATTGATGCTCCGTAATGGGTGCACTCAGCATCGAACTCGCTCCCGATTGTCGTTGCTTCGATCCATGGGATGGTGGCGCGGGGAAGTCAAAGTCGAGCATCGAGTCCGTCACCATTACTTGAGATGGACTTGAGACGTGTCTTCTGCCTTGACGACCGTCCGACTGGGGTTTGCCAGCTGAACCAAGCTGCGACTTCTCACGCATTGCCTGGGTCTTCTTGCGGAGTGCTGATATCAACATCTCCTCTTGACGAGTAAGTGCCATGATACGGCCTTGGCCATTGGAGTCGTCGATGGATGACCGGGCGGATCGTAAATAAAAGTTGACTGAGGATGGACTCAGCGGTGGCGTTGGTTCGTGATCGGGCTGGTCTGATGACGTTGCCGCAGATTCCCGGCGCAACGAGGGTCCCGTTAGCGCTGCCAGTGCCTTTTGGCGATCCAGTTCCGCCTGAGATGGGCGACGAGCTGGCAGAACTGTCGTAGGAACAGAGTCTTCTGCGCCGTAGCCGATCTGACCCGTCATGCCTGACCGTGTCGAGTTCGTAGATCCAACTGAGGGTTTGGGCGAGGAAGCGCGGGAGCCATCTCTAAAGGGCGGATTCAGCCGAGAAGGAGATGGTGACAGTCGCTTTCGCTCGGCGCTAGGAATAGCAATGTAGGTGTTGGATGGCGCGAAGCTTGCCTTCTTATTCTGCATCCCACCTGACTCATGTCCCGAAACCTGTCGTGATCGCGACGACCTCGGTTGGCTGTGACTTGGTGGTTCCGGTAATGGTCGCGTGGGAAGAGGGACGTGGTCTCTAGTCGAGGACTTTTCATCATCCTCGTCCTCTTCCGAGTCTGATGACAAAAGCAACACGCTTTTGTCATGAAAGTCAGCTTCCTGGATGAGCCCGCTGTCGGTCTGCCTGGAAGCCCTAGAAGTTCGAGTATGTCTGCTCGAAACACTTCTAGCACCATCGCCTGGAGACGACGAATATTCCGAATGAGACAATCTTTTCGACTCGTTTGATTCATTGAGGGGCTTGTGAAGCCAATCGAGATTCTGTCGTACTTGCGGTTCCCGCCATTCAGATTCACCCTGGCCGCGACCGTCTGTTTGGTCCTTCTTGTAGACAGGGCTACCCATGACATCAAAGTCATCATCCATAGCGTTTCGGAAGGTCATCTGCTCATAGTGGTCATATAACGTGGAGAGCCCGTTGTCTGAAAGTTGTGTAGTCATTCGGCGGGCTTCTCCAGCGTTTGATGGCGAGGCATCAGGCACCAAAGACCTGAAGCTGTCCTTTGTCCGTCGTTTGAACATGCCGCGTAGGTCGCTCTGCCGATGGGACACTGTGGAATAGGGAGATGACACCGTCGGGGTTTTTATCGAATGGTTAGATGCACTGGGATTGAAATTGTCCGGCTCTTTTCTTGACATCCGGGGAGACGGTCCTATTGCAGTAAAGTCGAGTTTGGGTGGCTTCTTTCTTAACTTGGAAGACTCGTCGGTATCGGGGAAAGCATGCGGGTTTGATGAAAAGGCAGTGTTCATGAGTGGAATCGAGGCTTGTCGTGAAAGAGAACGGGAATGTTTTGATTTGTCGTGCCAAGATTTAATGGTGGAAGACGACTGGGCTTTCTTGAGAGTACCGGACGAGTTCTTTCCCCCAAAGTTCATGCTATCGGTAAGGGCACTCAGCCTCAGGTTCGAAGGGGACGGTCCGCGCTCTTTTCTCCGATCATCATCAGTTCTTGTCATCCTTGTTTGGCGTAGATTCAAATCCAGATCGCTTAGGGTCTTGTCTTCGTACATACCAACACTGACGGTTGGCGGCGGGGCGTCATGAATCGAAGAAGAGTCGAAGCTGAGCGGCGTTGAACCCAAGATTTTATGAGCTTTACTCATAGGCATCGCGGGCATTGGCTGCTGCTGCTGGGGCTCCTGCGGCTTCTTACGTGCCGGCCGGGAAAAGTTGAACTTCCTCATCCTGTAAGATTTCCCCCAAGGCGCCTGGATTAGAAAAAAAAAGGAAAGAAAAAAAAAAGAAAGTTCCGTCCCAACCCTGGTAATCGAAACACTATTACTCCGTCATCTGACAAAATGTTTTAAATAATGTATGTAAGAGCCGAATTAAGTCTGTGCAGCTGTATTTTTAAACTCCAGGGATTCCAAGAATTCGGTTGAAACGTCGAGAGTGTGAGGTGGTTACGTCGGCGAGTTCGCAATCGCAGAAAAAGGAAATCTGGTGGTGGATTTGTCGTTCGCGAATTCCGATTGCCAGTGGGACCCTGATCCAATCGCGGATTTTCGCCTCGCTTTGGCCGTGATAGAAATCGCAAAGCGAAGAAGCAAACAAGACGACGCGCAGCAGAGCACACGATTCCTCCGGCTGGGAGGCGCGTGGTAATGGCGGGGAAAGATGCAAGTTTGTAAAAGAGACAGGCAAGATCGGGAATGGGGGCTCTCGTGTAAATGAACAAAAGCTGCGGGTACCGCCTGGGATGTGGTGAAGCGAGGTCTAGTGTTCTGCCATGCTGAATTAGACCACTGCAGAATCCGCAGTTAGTCTCCACAGTCTAATTACCTGGAGCAATATAGCCAATGCGACCAGCCGATCAGAATGACCAGGGAGAGCCAGATGCGAGGATAAGGCCGTGGGCAATTGTCAAGCCAGCCCGGCCGTGCGTGCTTGTCGTTCTGTACTTGTAGGTACGTGCTCCGTACAGTACTGTATGATGGAACAAAGAGAAGCGGTCCAGGAAACGATGCGATTGCGGGCAATGGTCGAAGCGAGCCTGTCCCTTTTCCTCCTCTTGCAGTTTCCCTTGGTCGCAATTGGGAAGAACAAGCGAGAGAAGCAGGCCTGGCTGAATCACGAGGGGAGGGAAATGGCGCTGCCGTCAACAACAAGATGGGAGTCTCAGACGATGTCGACAACCTTGCAGGGCCTGGCGCCGGATCACCGACTTGGATGCAACACCATCGTCTCCTCAAAGGCAAGGGTTTGTCGAGCTACCGCTTCCCGCTGCAGGCTCGAAGGCAATTGACCGGCAGTAATGGTGATACCACCTGCACCAACATGCAAGTACTTTGTATCACAACCACATCCGCGGTGCTGGACTCCGTACTACTGGAGTAGCGTGTGCTTGTCGGGTCGGTGCTAAGGGCGCGTTGCTGGACTTGTAAGAACTTCTGGGACATGGCCATTTAGCCTACCGGCGCACACCTGAATCCCACTCGTCGGGAGCAACAGCTCCTCTCCTTAGGGCAACACACGGGCTTGTGCATTCCATCAATGCTTCGCGTCGGTACTCGTACTTGGCACCTCTCGAATCACTCGAATCATCTCGGACTGAGGCCTTGTTGGGGTGACGCTAGCCACGATCTCCACGGTAGACCCATGCAGTCTCTGTCTCCCTGTCACCACCTGGTCCGGGCACGATAGGCTTGCATGCTTGCAGACTTTCCTGTACGAGTACGCGACTTGGAGCGAGAAGCAATCAATGGAAGCACGCAATGGTTTGAAAGCGTGAAATCGGCTCGTTCCACCACACTGTGTGTCTGGGCTTGTTTGGCCCATCCGTCTGCGTCTTGCCCTCGGCCCGTGACTGTGCGCACGATGGCATCCAAGCCGATTTGAGTCGGTGTCGCCTGCTGACCAGGCATTGGCTGTCTAATTTCCGCGGGGGGGCCGTCTTTGGGGGCTTCTCAGCCTTTCTGCAGTGCGATGCAACACATGGCCAGTAATGTGATGACTCTCGGTTGGTGGCAACGAGCGAGCAGCGCAGAAATGGGAAATGAGGAGTGAAGTCAAGACCAGCAGCAAGCAGGGGTTCCCCTTCTCAGGTCCATCCTGGGTGCCTGAGGTCGGCGGACATCCCCTGCACGGGCCGTTATAGTCAGGTAGGGGCTGCTTTCAGGCCCTTGGCGCACCGGGAAGCCCAGACGAACCACTGAAGCCGCTGGAGGATGCCCAAAGTGATCAATCAGCATTTGCACCTCAGTCAAATGACCTCCAGTGTGCTTGAATCTCAATCGCATCCATGCATTGAAATCTCACCGCTGCAAATTCTCACCATGATTGCCCGACTCTATCTACATCGTATACCCGCAGTACTGTATCTGCTACACAAGATGCAAGAGGAGGGATACCGCTCCTAGATCAGCTGTTGCGGAGCTTGCCGATATCGACTCGGCTCCTCCGCCATTTTACATGCATTTCTAATTTGATGTACTTGTAGACTGCAGCAGTGATTACGCCATTTGATTCACACGAGAACAACAACAGCTGAGACATCTCACAGCAAGCGTCCTCCATCCTCCTCTTCCTCCTCCTTCTGCAGGGAAATCGAATCCGACAGGCTTGTCCCTCGCACGCTTACCTTGAGTCTGGGGCGCCCACGTGTCTCTCCCCATCTGCGTTAGCTATCCCGCTGGCAGTAGGGATGGAGCATCAGCTCGTGCCTCAGCGTCTCATTGGGTCCGTCCGTGTCTTTAATGCCCGTCCGTCAATTGCCGTATCGGCAGTTCCATCAATCTCACCAACAGAAAAGTTGGTGTGCTGTCGCGGCTGTGATATGTTCATATCATGTCTAAAGACCAAATTGCTCGAACCACGCAAGTTTCTCTACTCGGCAAGTTGATATACCAATTTCGCCCGATGAGATTAACGACGGTCGCCGGGATGTGTCGAACTAATCATTGCCATCCTTTTGTCTGTTGGCGAGATATGACATCCTCCTTGCCAATACGAGGCAGAAATGCCTGCGTATGAGTACCTACCCAGGGTTCAATACAGGGAGCATTCGATAAGTGTGTGTTATATGCAGGGAAAACACAGCCTGATCCTCACAGGGCAAGGGAAGACGGCAGATCGCCAGTCCTCTTGTAGACCAACTCCCCGGCCAAATAAATGACCAAATGCATCGACAAGGTGCTAAGCTGCCTAAGAGATGACATCGTCAGCGCTTGCTAGCAGTCATGATAAGCTTTGCTGATGGCAAATATGGCATCATCAGTTGTTGAGGCTGTACTCATGTGTATGTTTGCACTCACAGCCTGAATGTTGTTTCATCGCGCAAATCTCAGCCCGCTACGATCCGTTTGTCCGCTGTTAACCCCGTTTCTTTGCCGTTTGATTGAAACCAGAAACATTCATTGTTTTGTACTAGCAATCTACAGCTCGAGCCCTCCAATTTAAAATCCGGTGACATTGCCCTCAAGGGAAGAGCGTGTGGTGTGGTTCACTCCACCTCACAGAAATCACGTCAATCCTTTGTGTCGACATGAATATCAGTCGTCGCCAAGAGGGCAGCAACAAAAGTAAGACAATCTGATTGTCAATTAGCCATGCAGAATATTCCTTACCAACGCTACTGTGCCGTCCATCTTCAACGTCATTTTCTTTTTCCTTGTCCGTTCGCGCGCGTGATTCGTCCCCTTATCCATGTCCATATAATTACGGCTCAATGCGGAGCCCGCTGACTTGCCGGAATGGGATCGATCTATTGCTGCACGTACCTTTGACTGGTCCGTTCACCACATATACAGCTTTGTTTTTTTTTTTCCTTTTTCTTTCGGGCTCGCCTTGTTTCTCTTTTTGACTCGTTACTTGTACGAATCTGGAGGTGGGCGCTGGCTTAGACGATCCCTATGCAAGTTATCGGCCGTGCCATGTGTTCAAAGTGATCTGTGTGGCCTCAAGTCTCAGTCAGCCACAGCCTAGCCCCTCGAGCTCATTTCAATTTCCAGTAGCCTGACGTCTTAAGGGAAAACAGAATACGGAGTGCAGGGCTATTTATTATGTGAATGACTCGATCCCAGGGTGGAGGCCGCTACGGTGGGAATTGATCCATTAATTGTGTCTTCGCCACAAGCCGAGGTGCCTCGACTCATTAGTTCTGCATTTGACAGCTGCTCCATGCCGGGAGATGTGGAAAGATGGGAAATAATAAAACGTTTATTGACAACGGCACTACAGTATTTGTAATTTCAAGCTCTGCTGGGCATACTAAACTTTATTGCTAGGTAGTTGAATGAGTGTCTCAGGGCTCTTTCCTTGCTGCGCATGACATCAACAAAGCTTCAAAAATCGGGCTCGATGTTCCTTGTCCTATGTTACCTCTACCGTCTTCAGATAAGAATATATGCTGAAAACCCAATAAGTTCGCCGTTATCATTTATATACGATATCGTGTTAGTCGTGACGCATCACAATGCTAGAAAAGAAGGCCACCAGTCCTGATCTTTTCCAATGCTTAGTCTATAACGAAACCACCATTCTTGAGACTTAGGAGCAGATTCAACAGCCTCTTGGATTCTTCGCGTCCGGAATTTGACCTTGACTCCTCGCCCATTCATCCCGTCAAGCATACCCCGGGCAAACTGCCGCCACCACTCGAGGACTTCCACATGCTGGCGAGCTGTAGCGATGTATATGACTTCCTCGGCATCAAACAAGACATTGTCATCGCCTTGCAGCTTTCGCCACGTCTCCAAGACGTGGACGTGTCCCCACCGGCTAGCTGTAAAGGCTACACCACCGCTGTAACCCATTTCAATGCCAGAAGCATGCCACCATCGTAGCACTTTTGCTTGACCATTCGTGGCAGCCCATAAGAGCGACCTGCCAGTCTTCAAGACGATATTGTGGTCCAGGGCAGCAGCGTCGCGCCACCATTCAAGGACCGAGATGAGGCCGTTACCGCTCGCCTGTTCCAGTGAGACCTTGGTGTATAACAACGGTAACCCCGATTGATTCCACCACTGCAAAATATGCACGTGGCCATTCTTACAGGCTCCATCTATCGCCTCGGTATCGTATACATGGCGATTCTGGAAGTGGGGACTGTTTTTCCAGTAATCCAAGACATTGACCTGAGGATAGTATGCAGACGCTTTGGTTGGAAGAAAGGCCCCATCGAATGCCTTGAACAGCTGGGGATGGTTGCTTTCCAGATAAGTGAGCACCTTAACTAAAGCGAATCGTGTGATGAGTTTCACAACCAGCACTGGTAAAATCTGGAAATCGTCTGGTGCTTGTGATAACTTCCGACAAATGGCAGCCGTGTTGCATGTAAGGACGGTCCGCTCGAGTTCATGTGAGTAGATGAGCAAAGGATCGCTCAGATCTTCGACTCGTGTGTTCCATTCTGTTGGCACAGATAGACTGGTGTTGATACCAAGCGCAGCGGCAAGCTCCCAATCACCTGTGAAACTCAACACTTTGCTCCATAACTCGAATGGTAGCCCTGGCAAAGTAGTTGCATGAAGTTCTGACATGGCAACGGCTCTCCCTGTTGTTTCCCCATCGCGGCCAAGATTTAATAAATCAGCCTGGTTTTGGATAAGATCAAGCAAGTCTCTGAATCCACTCCAGTTCGTTGCCTGCTGTGGATGTGCTGCATCTTCATAGTGCCACAGTATGGGCTGCATCACACGGATACATGGCCATTCTCTCTGAACTTCACCCAGTTGCTGTTGGACTAGAGGACTCAGCCATGCGCTGTCGTCCATTCCAGGTACCATGATACACCCCTTTTGAGCCTCGTTCCAGCTTCTCAGAAGGTCATCAAGAAAAGTGTCGCCTCCGCCCACCAATAGGGTTTCAATTTTTCTGATATCTAGCGGCACACAAACCAAGAGGTCAGCCCATTCAACTAGGTCGTGTATATTTAGCCCAGTATGTTTAGAAGATACGTCTTCCGGGCCGAGTGGTTCTTGAACAATGGGCGTGTTTTGGATGGTAATAATGAGCTGATTCAGCCTTGGTGATGGATCGTCAACCACCGCCCTCATCTCTATACGACGATCCTTAGAAAGCCGAACCACGAGTGGTTGAGCCCAAGACGAATGCCGCGTGCCCGTGGCAGTGATCAGCAGCCGCAAGGGGCGGCTTTTCAGTGAGTCTTCGCGCAGAGAAAAGCAAGCCATCATGTCGGTTGCACTGGGCCGCGGAGACTGATGAGATTGAGACTGCATGATGAAAGAAGCAATTATGACGACACACTATGCTCTGTATGATGAAGCGCATATAGATATCATGTATACTCTTGTACAGTCCTTTGGATGGCAACCAATGTTTCAATTATCAAAGCCAGAGCTATCATAGAAGAATTGGCCTATCATTGGACTCTTGATGGATTTGATTCGGTATGTGTCGTCATGGAGCCTTTGCCGAACATCTCACGGCATGCTCTGAAGCGCAGCTTTCATCATGTATCTCATCGAGTTGCTGTCGTCGACAGAAGCGAGGTTCACAAGATGAGAAAAATATTGTATAAAAAAAATAAAATAGGAAAAAAACACCAATTGTTACATCGCCCGGCCTCCGTAGCCCCGGCGAGAATGTTTCCAATTCTCACGGTTCAAGGGAAGCTGCTTCTTATCGTCGATGTAACTGTGCGGTTCATGTATGTGATAGGCCGAAGATCCGCATTCAAGCTCGATAGTTGTGCTCGGCAATTCATACAGTGCAAAAGAGGCGTAACCGGCTGTCACATGACCGCCCCAGCGTCAAGACTCATCCTAAACTCATGTACTTGGTACGTGCAAACTTTCATCGAAAAAAAGTCAATTTAGCAAGAGTCATGCCGATTTCAGCTTCAAACAACTTATAACTGCGCGTTCTACAATCGCCAGCGAGCAACTTTAGCTTCCTCTTTTGATTCCTTCATATCGAGAATCAACACTTGCGTCTTTGCTGCCTCTGCACACCACCCAATCCTGCTCGCCCCCACTCTTTTTTTTCTCTTCTTACTTTTTTTCTCTCTCCGGCAGAAGGGACTTCTGCTACCCTCTTTAACGATGTTGGACCAAATGGCAAACGAGATCAAGTTAATCTCTGGGAGCTCCCACCCGGAGCTTAGCGCTCTGGTGGCTAGTCGGTATGTCTCGCAAGATGGTCGTTGAACGAGATATGAGACAAATAGCGCCAGACGTCACTTGACTGATGACTGATTCTGCGGCAGACTTGGCATCAATATCGCCAACACCATGAGCCTCAACTACTCCAACCAAGAGACGAGTGTTTCCATTGGAGAGTCCGTGAGAGACGAGGATGTCTTCATCCTGCAGTCGACAGCGCCAGGTGACGTCAACGATGGCCTCATGGAGCTACTCATCATGATCCATGCTTGCCGTACTGCGTCTGCTAGACGTATCACGGCCGTCATTCCTAATTACCCCTACGCTCGCCAGGACAAGAAGGACAAGTCCCGTGCACCCATTAGCGCCAGACTGATTGCAAACATGCTGCAGGTGTCCGGCTGCGTGCGTTAAGCCAACCTCTTTTCGATTCTGATCAAGAAGCTAACATGTGGTAGAACCATATCATTACTATGGACCTGCATGCCTCACAGATCCAGGGGTTTTTTAATGTGCCCGTAGATAACCTGTATGCTGAGCCATCTGTCCTGCGGTGGATCAGTGAGAACCTGGACGTTGAGAACTGCGTCATCGTCTCTCCCGATGCCGGCGGTGCGAAGCGCGCCACCTCACTTGCTGATCGTCTCAACACTGGATTTGCTCTGATTCACAAGGAGCGCCCGCGGCCTAATGTTGTCGGCCGCATGGTGCTTGTGGGTGATGTTCAGGACAAGGTAGCTATCCTTGTGGATGACATGGCCGATACCTGTGGAACTGTAAGTGATTTTACCTATTTCCTGATTTCGTAATCATGCAATTAATGGCCTTTAATAGCTGGCCAAGGCGGCAGAAACCCTCAACGCCCACGGCGCTCGCCAAGTTTTTGCTATTGTCACTCATGGCATCCTCAGCGGTACCGCCATTGACACCATTAACAACTCCCATCTATCTGGCCTTGTCGTCACCAACAGTAAGTAACTTTTAATGAAAATGTACCCTGTTCTGATAAACACATTACTAACATGTGACTAGCCGTTCCTCGTAGGTTTCATCAAATTCGCCCATGCAAGCATCTAGAGTCTAATCATGTGTAATGTTAGTTGGCGATAAAACTGAGCGATGCCCTAAGCTCAAGGTCATTGATGTGTCCGGCACACTTGCTGAGGTACGCTCATCTCTGCCAAATACTCTTTTTATTCTATACACTAACTTGTCTAAGGCTATTCGACGAACCCACAATGGCGAATCGGTGTCATACCTTTTCACCAATGTTCCCGTCTAAACGACTTGATGGGTTGTTATTTTGTTTGGTTAAACTCTTTAGTATGTGAAGACATATTTTTTTGATTCCAGAGGCTCTGCTAATGCTTTCCGAAGCTGTTTGTCTTGGTTGGCGACGATTAGATACTCGACCAACCAGTGCTTAGGATAATTAGGTGCACCGAATTCCTTTTTTGGGAGAAAGTTTCTTCAAAGTGTCAAGGATGGTTAGATTGATCTCCATATGGGTATTGGAAAACACGATCCTAGCTATTTAGGGTACTACCAGAAGCTTCGTCATTACTTAAAATGCTGGTACTATTCGCAGAGCCGGTTCTGCCTCCAAAGCCGGAGAAAGTATTTTATACCAGGCCGGCCCATGCAAACAATGCTGCAACTACTAGATGCTGCTATGGGATTTGATTGAGAACAGAGAGGGAGACGATTGGATGATTTTTATGGTTACAGAAAACGAAATGCATTGGGCGTAAGGGGTATGAAAATTTTAGCAGAGACAAAAAGACTGAGAGCAACACACATGAATTTTTTAGCGGGTGACTCACGGCTGCTCTCTCCGTGTAGGTTTGTGTATATAAGATAGTCCGCTATGCTTGAAGTTACCAATTTTCAAGATATAAAAGCGCAAAATAAGATGATATTTGAGGATGTTCTCTTGTTCTACTAAATTGAAACGCAATAGAAATTCACCAGATGATAGGTACTTTGCAAGGTATGCCAATGAATGAAGCTGCAATATCGACAGCCCAAGAGAGTACGCTAGTCCCCATGCAACTAGCACTAAAAAGGCAAAAAGCGTAAAGGCGGTGAGCTGGTTCTGCCGGCTTGATGCTGTACCAAGCATAACACCTACACACTACTGATGCGCTGTCCTTGATCATGAATGAGACCTGATTGGAGCGAGGAGCATGAAACCGCGGTATTCTCTCATCATCACGACGCCGAAGCTGCATGAAAGCGATATAAACGTCGCCCGTACGTTGAATGCCCATGGGCAAATTATTCGGCTGGACCCAAGATGACGACGCAGCTTCTGGCCACGGAGCTAGCTAATCTCATTCAGGAGAGCAAGAGGAAGCACAATGACCTTCGACAAGTACGCACTTCTTCTTCAACTGGAGCTTCATTGCTCATCGACTCACCTTTTTCTTCTCTTCTAGGCGGCCGAAAGATCTTTAGAAGAGCTGAAGAGCCTTGGCAATGTCCCCGAAACGGCAGCTCCTGAGTGTATGCGCCAGTGGATCCTTCTAAGCCCAAGTGACATCTCGTTGACATTGAACCCCCAGTGCTCTCGCAAAAGCCTAGCTTTGTGAATCCCTTCATCATTGCATGTGGCACCAAGAATGCAAAGTTCACCGGCATTGCAATCGTCTGTCTGCAGAGGCTCATCGTTGCGAAGGCGCTGCCCAGATCGAAGCTCAACCAGGTCCTGGAGGCGCTGATGCAAGCGTCCTCGGCCGGGCTTGACGTGCAGTTAAAGATTTTGCAGGCGTTGCCTTCGCTGTTGCAAAACTACTCCTCAGATCTGAATGGCAATCTTCTTGTGACTGCTCTGAATATCTGCTTCATCTTGCAAAGTAGCAAGAATGCCATTGTGAATAATACCTCAGCTGCCACTCTCCAGCAGCTTGTCGTTTCGGTATTTGACAAAGTAGTCGCTGAAGATAGTGAGTTTATTTACGTTGGCATCAACTTACATTTCCTGACGTTGGTATAGAGAATGGTGGCGATGCCCCTATTGCAGGCGAGGCGCCATCAGCCGACGGCAAAGTAGAACTCTGCGCAGCCGCATTAGATGCGTACCGTGTTAGTGACCATCTATTCAGACATGCATCGAGCTTTGAAACTAACAGTTCTTAGATATTCAACGACCTGTGTCTCTTGACAGAAAACCAGCGGTCCGAATTCCTGCGTTTCTCGGGATTACAGCAAACATTTGGATTAGAGCTCATTGAGTCAGTTATCACGAATCATGCGAGCGTCTTCCTCAGCCATCCTGAACAAGCTCACATTCTTCGTGACCGCGTGATGCCTCTTCTGATGAGTGCACTCAAAGGCAAGCCCTCATTTGCCACAACTGTTAGACTCGTCCGCATCCTCTACACCTTGCTGCGCCGCCATATCACCATCTTACCTTCAGAGTGCGGCGATGCACTGTCACTTCTTACAACTCTCCTGGACCAAGATACCACCATCTGGAAGCGCGCGTTATGCATGGAGGTTTTCCGTGGCATATTTGCCGAACATGCTCTCGTGCGCCGCATATTCACCATGTACGACGCAAAAGAGGGCGAGAAGGACATTATTAAAACACTTATTGCGACTTTTGTACGACTTAGCACCGAGAAGCCGGCAGTCATCGGCTTAGGCCATCAGTCTTCAATACCAATCGCTGATCCATCTGGTGGCTCTGGTTTGTCTACCGACCAGGCATTGATCGAAGCAACTAGTGTTACTGGAATCATCAGCGGCTCTATTGGGTCGGAGACCTCCAATATTGGCATCAGCGTAACGTGGAGCTCTGTTCGAGTTCCCTGTATAGATCAACTGGATAAAGCCGAGGCGCCAACGATTCCTGAGTCGTACGTTTACAGTTTGATACTAGCATGCCTCTCGTCTCTATCAGATGGGCTTGCCAAGTTTATTCTACCGCTCACAGTCCCTAATGAGAATCGAGCTCGGAAAAAAGCCTCAAAACAGGATATGGGGCGTAGCTCGCCTGCTCCATCCCAGCTGGAAGCTGAAGGTCCATCTCACGGAGGAGCGCGAGAACGGTCAGCCTCATTTAAGAAGAACCCTGTACCAATCAATCCATTGGAGCTAGAAGACCACCCTGCCTATTCCGAAGTCAAGGTCTGCTCTGACATCGTCAACGAGTGTTGGCCTGCTATATTGGCTACTTGCTCGACATTTTTATATGCTGCCCTGGATTCAGAGTATTACCACGGCTTGGTTCGCGCATTTCAGAGATTTGCCCATGTGGCAGGTTTATTGCAGCTCCCAACGCCACGAGATGCCTTTTTATCTACGCTTGGAAAAGCTGCAGTACCTCCAAATGTCTTGAGTGCGTGCGTCAATGCTGGTCAGTCGCGATCTACAGCCACTACTCCGACAGAAACACCAAGCAGCGTTTTCAGCAATGCTCGAGGCCTCTTGAGCGTCGAAAATTTGTCGCAAGTGTCCAGCCCTACGGAAAGACAGCGTCAAGGTCCTATTGATGCGTCTATAACTCTAAACACACGGAACCTCCTCTGCTTGCGAGCACTGCTGAATCTCGGCATTGCTCTTGGTCCAACGCTTGGACTTGCCTGGGGTATCATACTTGAGACGTTACAACAGGCTGACTTTGTGCTCTATGTTACTGGGAAGGCTCCCGGGAGAACTCAATCTCTAGGCCGTGGGGGACAGGACTATCAAAGTGAATCAGACGCAAACTCGCTCATGGCCAATTTTGGCAGCGAGGTCCGATCTGTTGAAACCGCTGCGTCCAGACTGATTGAAAGCAGTGTCGACTTCCCCAATGAGTCATTCGCCGAAGTCGTTCAAGCTATATGCGGCTTGCTACCAGATGAAGGCGAGGTAAAGCCTAACGCCGACGACAAAGAGCCATCGCGGCAGAGTCAGCATGCAAGAAGCTCGTCTGGTCAGCATCGGCGAGTACTCAGCTTCTCTGGCCAGTCGACAGCATCCAATCAAGAACTCCAGTTTGCGCTAGCAAAACTGGGGGAGATTGCCATGATTAATCTTGAACGGCTGTTGGCATACGATCCGACAGAATCAGGCTGGGACCTATTGGTGCACAAGCTGATTCAGATGTTAGACTTGAGTGTTATTAGTCCATCAGTCAGGACAAGAGCCTCTGAAATACTTGCTAAGCTAGTGCTCGAAGCAGCTAATGCTGCAGGTACCCTCCCTCCTGACATTCGCGGAGCGATTCAGCTCCGGCTATTCGGTGCCCTTCGAGACTCGTTGAAACCTTTACAGAAGGGTGGCCGGGACATCTCTGTTTCAAACGCAACGACTGATATTGAGATTCATAGAATCATTCTTGATGGTTTGCGAGGCGTTATTGAGGACTGCGGGCAAACTCTCGTCAGCGGCTGGGACGTTACATTTGACATTATTGGAAGCGTTTTCACAGCAAGAGAAACTGATTTAGGAGATCACGAATCAACCATCAGTGCTCGAAACCTCGGTACACGATCGTCAAAGCTTGTGCGATCTTCTTTTAGCTCACTTCAACTAATCTGCTCGGATTTTCTACCTTCATTACCAAACTCCTGCTTCTTAATTTTGGTAGATACGCTCTACAAATTCTGCTCCCAAGACGACGATCTCAATATTGCGCTGACGGTAAGGCTTGGCTTCTTCGAGGAAATAATTCAATTTGCTAATGAGAACGTATTCCTAGACTGTGACCTTTTTCTGGGCTCTTTCCGACTTTCTATCCGGCAAGGATAAGTCGCTTGATATAACGATTGACTTATTCCAAGACGCCGATGTCGACGCGCTAGAGCGCCTAGCAGCAGATTTTGGTGGCCGAGGATCCGACGCAGCGTTGTGGATGCTATTGCTGCTGAGGCTCACGGCTGTCGCTTCTGATGACAGAGTTGAACTTCGTAATACGGCTATTCAAACACTTCTCCGTATCTTTGATGCTTATGGGGAGAGGCTCACCCCTGAAGCATGGTCAATATGCATCAAATCCGTGGTTTTCAAGCTATTAGCTTCACTTGAAGGAGAGTTGAGGACCACCCAGGCCGAAGAAGTAGACGAAACCGATAGGGTAGAGTGGCACGATACTGCAGTCGTTGTGCTGAATGGCATATCAACTTTGCTCGGAAACAACCTCGAAGTACTTACCGCACACTCATCTTTCAACGAGCTCTGGAATAAGCTGCTTGAGCATCTGGCTACGTTACTCGATTTCAACGTTCTTGATATCAATACTGCAACTTTCAAAGCATTAAGCCATGTGCTTTCTCAGTCAGGAAGTGAAGAGAAGCCCGTTTTCAACGAGACAACTGTCAGGTTTGCCTGGGACTTGTGGTCCCGAGGTATCCCCATCACAAAATCCCCCAGCGGGAAAGCTCAGGACAACCAAAACTGTCTAACCGCCTACGTGGCCGCTCTTCGTGAAGTGTATAGGCTGATCAAGTCTGATCTCACGGTGGAGAGAGTCCAGCGTATCCTTGGCCTATTGCGCCATACCGTTGAGGAAGCCTCTGTGGGAAGTTATGCTACAGATATTGACAATCTGACGCAGCTTCAGGCGCAGGTATTGGATGCTGTGAAAATGATTCGGACTGACATTAGCGGCGTTCCATCAGCATTGATCAAGCAGGTCTCTGAGTTTGTAACTTTGGCCTATGACCAAGATTATGAAGCTCAGCCGCCGTCAAAGAGGACTTACGTTGCAATGTCGAAAACCAGTATGCAAATGCTGGAGGGCCTCGTGGTGAGCCACTCGACCGACACTGATATATACACGAGCGGGTCAGTCAGCGCAGCTCTATCCGCTCTCCTCAGACCTATTGCTCTCAAATATCAGTTCCCTATTACTACAAGGACAGTCCAGCCCTGGAAACTGGCGACGTCGACAGTCTTGACAATCGCCGAAGCGACTCTGTCAAAGCTTGATGATCTAGACATACCCACAGACACCATCCAAGACATTTGGCAGCTTATTGCCGAGGTTGCGGATGGTATTCTGAGCGCAGATTGCGACAATCCACCACCTGGCACAAGCGTTGCAGAAGATGAAGCAGCAGATATTGCATGGTTCCACAAGTTGGTAGAACTGGTCATCCCGTCGATGGGGTCAGAAAAGGTGAAGGAGGAGACTCGAGGCGCATATACTAGAAGTCTATTCAAGACATCAATCATTCACGAACCTCCATCGGCCGACAAGGTCATCATTCAGGACGGAGGAGCTGGCCTGCCAAAGTTGTACCAGCCACGAACCGGCCTCACAACTTCTGTCCCACCGACGCAGCGTACAAAGATGGCCTACGTCGCATTCGAAGAGCTCTTCTTGCTCATTTCAACAGACGAGCCTGCTGCTCATAAGCCATCTGGTGCCAAGGCCATGGATGATCATTCTGCTTTGAGAACCCGCATTGCGTGTACCGCAGCCCCATTCTTAATTCTACGATGCGCGTTGACTCTTCGCGCATATGTATCCGATCAGCCGCTTCGAGGCAAAATGCCGCAGCCACTGAGCCAGAGGAAGGAATTGCTATGGACGTTGCAAAAGCTGGTTTCTTTGCAAAGCCAGAGCGAGGCGATACCTCCTCTCGAAAAGGCACAGAGCGATGTCAGAAAGCACTTGTTGAGGTTGTACCCCTTGATTGTGAAGGCGCTGAGAGCGCAGGGCGATGAAAAGGTCTTGTCTCTTCTGAGGGAGGCTTTAGATGTTATTGGGGGCGAGTTTGGCGTTGTTTAGAGGATGAAAGATCCTTCTTTGAAGTGTTTGAGGGTAATACACTGCAACAGACGCAAGATCTCTGCGATTAATACAAGTTTTATACTATGATCGCCTTGTTTAGAATGTAGCGAAGATAGAGTGTGCATATAGCATGGCTTCAACGCTTTAGCACTAGATAGAATGTTGAAAATAATACATATATAGTATCCATTTTCCTTCAACTAGGTATCTAGCTAATAGTTTATAAATTTATTGGCTTTTATGAGGATGCAAATGGAATTCTCTTCTCCTGATGCAGGGTACATAATCCAGCACTCACATGTCAAGATGAGATCCACCCCCACCATGCCACAAAGGTACATGCACTGCAGCAGAGCCACCAAAAAGTGACATCGCGGGGCAGAAAAAAAGTTGCACATCCAATATCTCGTCTGCATTAGTAGAAATCCTCTAACAACATCACATACTCTCCTCAGCCGCATAAAAGAAGGGGGAAATACTACATCTATTTGTAATGGGTAAATCCTCAAAAGACAAACGTGACGCCTACTACCGGCTCGCCAAAGAGCAAGGATGGCGCGCAAGAAGTGCATTCAAGCTTCTCCAGCTTGACGAAGGTACTGCCCCTCGATCCCTCCATCTTAAGGAGTGCGAGATGCCCAATTGTATATGCCTTGTCGCTAAATCATGTCTCTTATCATAGAATTTGACCTCTTCTCAAACGTCTCCCGCGTCGTCGATCTTTGCGCCGCCCCGGGCTCCTGGTCCCAAGTCCTTTCGCGCGTGCTCATTAAGGGCGAGAAGTTTGGCCGCTCGGCATGGCAAGATCGCGACGCCAAGGTCCGCCAGCAGATGCTCGGCGTCTTCCCCGAGGCCTTCACACCCGAACAGAAGGCGGCTATAGAAAAAGAGACGAGCTTGTCCGCAGCGCAAACCGGAGCCGAAGCGACGACAGCAGCAGCCAACCCAGACGTCAAGATCGTGTCTATCGATCTCCAGCCTATTTCTCCCCTCGCGGGCATCACAACTCTTAGAGCAGACATTACGCATCCCGCCACCGTTCCTCTCCTCCTCTCTGCCCTCGACCCATCCTACGATTCCGCAACAGCAGCGGGAACACAGGCCCAGCACCCCGTCGACCTCGTTCTTAGCGATGGCGCCCCCGACGTCACGGGCCTGCATGACCTCGACATCTACGTCCAATCACAGCTTCTCTTCGCAGCGCTCAACCTTGCGCTTTGCGTTCTGAAACCGGGCGGCAAGTTCGTCGCCAAGATCTTCCGGGGTAGAAACGTGGACATTCTATACGCGCAACTCAAGATATTCTTCGAAAAGGTCATTGTGGCGAAGCCAAGGAGTAGTAGAGCGAGCAGTGTCGAAGCGTTCATCGTGTGCCTGAATTTCCGGCCGCCGGCGGGTTTCCATGCAAGCCTGGAGGAGCCCCTCGGGGTAGGACAGCGACTGGATAGGCTGGTCAAGGAGCGGGATATGCAGCTACCCATTGTCGCTGAAGCAACCATGCAGTCAAGCAAGGGGACATGGGACTTCAGCGTCAAATCAGCGCCAACGACATCACGCGAGGGCGGAATCACAGAGGTGGAAGTTTACGACGAGACGGGGGGCAACGATAAGGTCAATGAGTCAAGATGGATTGCACCTTTTATCGCTTGTGGCGATCTATCAGCTTTTGACTCCGACGCTTCCTACCAGCTGCCTGAAGACTATGTCTCGCTGGACCCCGTGCAGCCTCCTATTGCTCCGCCATACAAGAGAGCTCTCGAGATGCGGGCTGCCATATCTAAAACTACCAGGTAGAGACATAAATGGTAGGTATAAAAGAGAAAAAGAAAGAAAAAACATCAATAATGTCCAAGAAACCCAAGATGCAAAAAAGCTAACCGTGCCTCGTCGATGAGCGTCGAACGAGACTATGCAATGCTGAAACATGCGACAATAAAGAAAAAAAGGGAGATAAGACAAGACAAAAGTAAGCGGCGCCAGTCTTCATTTGTGATCCTCTGGGATATCCTTGACCCCCCCGCCCGGCATCTCCAACAGCACCAAGCCAGCGGATGGGCCTTGGTCCCAGTCGAGGGCCTTCAGCTCGCGCTGGTACATCTTCGCGGCGGATTGGTCGTGCGTCATGAGGACGAGGCCTCGCAGGTTGGGCCACTCGTCGACGATTTCCTTGAGCCCTTGCATCATCCAGCTGGCGAGGCCGCGTCGCTGGAACTCCTCGATGATGAAGACGTCGGTGAGGTAGGCGAATGTGACGTAGTCAGTTACGACACGGGCGAGGCCGACGAGTTTGACATTGGACCCGTATGGTCTCCGGGGAGCTCCGTTGTCTATTTACGTCTGAATTAGCTTGAATATTCGACAGGAATGGAGGGCGACAAACTCTGCATCTGCTTCTCCGACTCGGGTACGTGGTATATGCTCATCGTCATGCAATTGGACAGCATCTTGCGCATCTGCTGCTCCGGCAGCGGATCGTTCCACCACATGAGGTCTGATTCAAAGACGGCGTTGACGGCCTGGGGCTCGAGATATTTCTTATCGTTTGTGAGGAAGAAGTTGTCGCGGAACCAGTACCGCGGCTCGCCCTCGGGGTTGGTGGTCTTTGTGCTCTTTGAGGATTTGGAACCCATTGTGGAAACGAGAGAGCCCATAGTTGCTGTCTTGTGTGTGTGTCTTTTTTGCTTTCTTGGATATGATGTGCTGGGTTATTTTTATGTATAGATACTTGTTCTTTTTTCTGTTTCTTTTCTTCTACAAAAGAGTACAAATGGTTTGGGTGTCGAAGTGGAGGAGAGAAGGGAGGAGTAGTACGATATATGTTTACTTTTGCGGACGAGAGTTTGACCCCCGGTTCATCCTTGCTTCTTCTCAATGGTCCCCCCTGGCGCTTGGTTCCCCATCTTCCCGCCTTCCGCCCTGCTTCTTTTATTCTCCCCTACCCCAGCACAGCAACCTAGATAGATGGCCAAGATTAGAAACACGGGGGAGAAAGTCCATGGCCCATACGACTACGTGCTACCTCCATCATGGGCCAATCCTGTGGCGTTTACTAGCACGGTTAGCTACGGCTCCTAAAGCGACGGACTAGGGTGTCATTCTGGGAACTTTACGTTATCCATTGAAGTTGTTGTCTCTTTTGCGGAGGTGTTATATTGAATGGGAACGCCCAACGAACAGGGTCAGGTGCGCAGCGGCGCACGCAACGCACGCAGGCACTTACTCTTACTACTTCGCGCCAGCGGCTCTGGGCCTATTGGATGCGTGTTTGGCGTGGGCCTGGCCCTACTGGCTGGCGATCGCCTTTTGATGCTCAGGACAATATGCAAATCCAGTCAAACGGCGGAGAAGCGGGTCGCACGGGGTCGGATGAGGAAGGTCGCGGCGGTTCCGGATTCTTATGCCAGTGATGCTGTTGTTGCTCCGGCCGATGGAGGACAGATAACATATCATGCAGTAATGCTACGATTTAACAGCCCTTCTCGTCTTCTTCTCGTCTTCTATATTCTCCGATTTACTTGGCTAGGTAGCCAGCACATGGACACCGCCTCCCCCCGGATGGAAAGGCAATGCAAGCATGAGCCAGCGGACCATCCATTGGTAAAGCCCGGCACTTGCTGGCCTCGCGAAAACCCAGGGCGTGACAAGATCGCGCGCCATCATCTCCAATCGCCGCCAGCATGGCCGCCATGATTTCCTGACAAGGTAACTGTTAGGCAATCATTACATACTCGTGGTGTGTCGTTGGCAGCACAAAGCTCCAAGCAAGTCGTGGACTTTTGGGGTGCAAGTGGCGGATGACGCCGGCTGGAGTGTGGGGTTTCACCGCGTTACCGAACCGGTCTGACGGCATGGGTGGACACCACTGAATAGATACCGGAAGGGGCGATTAACGGTAGAAAATGAGAGGCTAAGGATGCATCTGGCTGTTGCAAGGGAACCTATCGCGTCGATAAGATGTCGCAGAAACGGGCTGCATGTTTGCATGTTTGCTCGAGAAGCCTCGGAGTTGAAAAGATGGCCCGCGCGGGTCTTTGAATATCGTATCATCCAGGTACCCCATCGCCCTTTCATCCCTTTCGTCCTGCATCTTTCTCAATCACTTGTCCTGGCAGGTCCTTGCTCCCGTCAGGGCTGAGATGGTCGGTGAGAGAGCTGAGCTGAGGCTGCGCGGTGCCTGGACTCGCTACCGTGCACTGCATGCTGTGGCTGTTATTTCGTACGACACAACCCAGCGCGTGCGATAACAACAAACGGGCGTTTCTCTCCCCCCTTTAATCGGGAATATGCGCCTCTCTTTTCCGACCGCATGTATGACGGCATGGCTTTCCGCAGCGCCTAACAATCACCGCCTCGGATGGTTTGCACGGCAAGCGCCTCTTTGGGGTTTAGCAGATGAAGCAGCGACGGAGATTCAAAGGGAGATCTCATCTGGCTGGGTGTGATGGGTCTAGCCGCATTAGGGACGTATGATGGATGTCTTACATAATGTCTCGGCTTGGCCATAATTCCGGGTTGATTCAATACTGTTCTCTTACGAGAGTACTTGCGTCAACAGCGGAATCAAACATCACCCCTTGCATGACGCTGAATTTATTCACAGGCATACAATTACATGGATATGCATATTTACGTCGATACACCACTTATGCACATTCACATTGGCATCATTTCCAAATGGCAAGGCAGAAATTGTCAAAAATCATCCCCACAAAGGGTTTCCTTGAATATTGAATCCCATCTCTACCTACATCTCCTTCCTCTCTACATGAATTGGCACTTGTGATAGGATTTCCTTCACAAGTTATCAACACACGCCACCTCTTTACAGCATACCAACACAGGCCGCAACACCAGCAATCAGGCATGAGCCAAGGATGGCGACAGCAGTGGGAGCGGCGCCGTTGGTGGTGAAGGTGCTGGTGGGGTGAGCGCCGGTGGAAGTGCCGTTACGTCCAGGCAGTCCCTGAGAAGCGGTCACTGCGGATGAGCTTGCGCTCGACTTAACGGGAGGGACAACAGCCGTGGTTGAGGGGGCCGCGGTGGTCTGGGCGGCCGAGTCGGTCTCGGAGGCAGTCTTGGACACGGAAGTCTCCAAGGTCGTGGACGGAGCGATGGTAGCCTTGGTCGTCACCTGAGACTCGCCGGTGGTTGTGGCACCAGATGAGCCAGTGGCTGTGGCCTCACCCTCACTACCAGCAGCAGCCTTGGTCTGGAGGTTGAGGTAGCTGGGCGAGTAGGTCTCGGTGCCAGAGTACAGAGGGCAGCCGGGGACGTTCGTCTTGGGGGGAGCTCGGCCGCCACCGCAGTCCAGGAAGTCGCAGAGCTCGCCGGTGCCGGGAACGTACCAGATGCGGCTGGCATAGGCATCGTAGGCGGGACGGTCAGTGGGCATGACGACGACGTCGGTGTAAGTGCAGCCGGCAAGGTCAGTCTTGGCCAAGGCCGAAGAGGCCAAAAGGAGAGTCGCGACGAGAGATCGAACAGCCATGGTGGGACTTTGAAGATTGAATTTCAAGTGAAATGAGTCTGATTGACAATGGATTCAATGGCCTAGCTTTTAGCGGCAAACGAAAGAATGGACGATCACTGGAGCGATCTTGAAGTTTGAGCGAGCGACTGGCAACGAGGGAGTTGTCTGGCAAAAATCAAGAAGCGCGATCCCCAAACGGCGACGGCGCTCTTTTTTAACCAAACCCAAGGCCTGGGCTACGCACCGTTTAGCGGCGTCTCATCTTGGACCGGAGGCGACGGACAAACTGGAGCCACCAAGTCGAGCCCGTTCAGGCAATCGCCGAGCCACGGGGCCCTGGAATCAGTGGACGTTTGGGCTTAGGGACCTCGAAAATGGCCTCCCTTCTGCCTGATTTGGTACGAGGATATTCTTCTCCTGGATGACTTGATATTACCGGTTTTGCGAACACCTACAGTGCAGTGTCATGACTTTGTCCCCCTTTTCTAAGCTGGACGTGTCACGGCGCTATTGCTTGACAGGACGCGGTCCGACCATTACCGCGTCTTGCTGCCTGCTCTTTGGCTCCTCTCCAACTGACATTGCGATTCAAATATGGCCATGAACGCGCATTAACTCGGTGCTCTAGGAACTGTTATGCCATAATAGGCATTATACGAGAAGAGTGAAAAACTTGTAGAATCGTGAGTGGAGTAGCGATGAGACCGAAACCCGAAGCTAGCACAACTCACGCTGCTAAGCGCCCGTCCAAAAGTAAACTGTGATAAATATTCAAGAGACCTGGCGGGACATTGATACGCCGAAGAGTAAAAACAAGGTTATTTGCATGCAGTGCTATGCTTAAACGTGTAATTCAGCTGCGAAATCAGCATGTTGGCTGTGTTCAAGGAAAGCCTGCAAGCCGTAATTACACCATGTAACTTCGGGATTTTTTCTGGCCTGTTAGTGGCGAGTCATTGAGGGTCTGTCTAATTGCTCCAAACACTAGGCGTATCATGCATGTCAGCCCCTGGTTGGGGAACCTCGGCAGATGCCGGGCCTGGTGATGGTTTGGCAGGCTTGCATAGCTATTCTCATGAGAATTCAGCAGAGTAAAAGGCAGACAAACAATGGCGAGTGTCCAACCCGATGGTGGGGGATTTTATCCGGGCTGTCCTGTAGCATGGCCGTTCCAACTTGAATATTGCGGATATGATGGCTACTAAGGGCGTCAAACTGTACTCCATAAATAAGATTATCCAGCACCCCAAGTTTGCTATCCAGCATTCTGAGTCTCAAGGTCAAAGCCAGATAAATGACGAGTGACAATATCAGAAACAAGAGGATTGTAGGTAGCCTAGCAGCGAATAGTAGAAAAATTTAGCAATAGTAGCAGATGGTAATAGATGATAGAATAAAGTACTGTTAGTAGCAGAAACTAATAACAGCAGCAGATATAAAGAGCTGGGTATATACTACATATTAGACAAGTAAGCAAGTTAACAGCCTTCCCCCTCCTCTTCAAAAAGGCACGATAGCTCAGTTGTAATGACCAGGTGCAGGCCCAAAGAACTCTCCCTCGGGTAGCTTCTTGAGAGGACAGGTGGTGCCTTCGCATCCCATGTTAACCACGTCATTACCCCACCAGTCCAAGGTGATGCCCCGGTATGTGAGAGCAAAGAATTGGATAATGGCCGAGATGGCGATGCCGGCAGAGAAGGCGGCAGACAGAACAAAGTTGTACTACAAAAAGAGGTGGATTGTTAGCGAGCTTGACGATGTACCAAGGTGAGTATGTTAGGTAGTTTGTTACCTACCTTGGACCACAGAGTCAAGAATCGCTTCTTGATATAAATCCAGGACAAAAACGCAACAGGCACAGCGGGCCAGATATAGCAAAGATTATACGGGGCCCAGTACATGCCTCCATTCAACAGCGCGACGGGATGCGTGCTGCGAAGCACGCGGTTCTTGGGGAAATACTTCCCGAGGACCCAGAATATCACCACAACGGCAATGCCAAGGGGGAATCCGACAAGAGTGGCTGCGTATTGGCCGCCCACACCCCAGAGCCTTTTGGGCCCTACGGCGCCCCAGAGAGTGACACCAGTGAAGAATGAGGTTTGGTTGGGACATGTGAACTTGAATAGAGCGTTCTCAGTACAAATATCCTTGAGGTGGACTTGGTATGAAACTATGCCGACGCTGACAAACGTCGAGACTAGGGTTGGTACCATCTGCGCAAAGAAGGTGAACCGAGGCGGGATCTTGACGTAATGGGCTATCTTGAGGTCGATACTAAATGATAAAGCGTGAGAGCAGGTGACGAAGCCGTATGTCTTGAAAAAACACAGGGCGAGCGCGTTGCCTTGCACAAACGATCCGCCGATCAACTCGGCCAGTATATCCAACATCGTCTCAATACCAGTCATGGCGTAAATAATCCCAGTAGGGACCATGAAGGCCAAACAGAGACCGATGCCATAAAAGACAACGCCAGGACTTGTGTATGTTGGCCAGTGAGCAATTGCCGTACAACCAAGAGCAACCGAGAGAACAAGAACAATCATATACCACCACTCTGGAACTTCCCGGTACTTTCTCATCAGACGGTTGTGCACGTCAAGGACCTGGCCCTTTTCAATTTCGGCCTTTTTAGAAGGGCGGAAGCTGTTGACAAGGTCTCTGAATCCTATCATAATCTCCAATCGGTGGTAGAGAAACCCATATGCCAAAGCGGCGCTGTAAGTGCTAAAGCTGAACATGTAGTATGTGACATACCCGGCGGAAAGGTATGGCTGAGAGTATGCTTGATACTTTTCATTGTCGATTATTCCACGGCTGTCGAGGATGGAAGTAACGTTATAGCGCTTGCCATAGTGATCGTATGGCTCATTGGAGTTGATTGGTAGATAAGCAGTGTTATAGGTGTTTGTATAATATATTGCGATGATGATGAACATGCCCAAGAACATGCCGATAAACAGGTTGAAAGTACTAAAGAACGGCGCCATAAGGGGGTCGATTGCATATGTGAAGACGTTCCAGTCAAAGGTAGACAAGGGGTTGAGGCCAAGGCCGTTGACCGCGCCCGTGATGTGATTCAAACTAGCATTACTCGGAGCGATCCAAGTCATCCAGCTAAAAATCCCAAGGGCTCCGAAGATG
Organism: Trichoderma camerunense; assembly: GCF_050948025.1. Lineage (NCBI taxonomy): Eukaryota > Fungi > Ascomycota > Sordariomycetes > Hypocreales > Hypocreaceae > Trichoderma > Trichoderma camerunense. The sequence goes on from NW_028145367.1 coordinate 2,087,052, forward strand.
TAGTTGGGGAACCGAAAGTATACAAACATGAACACAAAAGCATAGAGGAAGAATCTGAATCTTGACATGCTCCAGATTATACCGAAGGGACCCAAGGCCGGGACATTCCCTTCGGTGTGGAAAGCACTGTTCAGGGCAATAGTAACAAGAGCCTGCGGCCATACACAATACGATGGGTAAACCAGGAACCTCCGGCAAATCCCAGCAAGACTGTAGCCAATGAAGTTGCTCGATAGAGCAATCAAAAGTTGGTAGCCAAAATTGAGTGCCCAGGGCTGGTTGAAGTACTGCGGGAGAACTTGGGCCAAGATGACGTTGTTCGTGTACGGTGTGCTCTTTGCAATACTCGCCATCAATGTGATGAGCATGTGCTCTTTCTTATTGAAAGGGCCAGGGTTCAAGCTATGCCGCACTCCAAACAGCGTGATGCCCACGTCAGGTAGAAGCCATTCCAACAGCTTCCCCAGGGGATACGCCAATAGTTGAGGGACGTTGGACGTGACGTAAATGGCAGGCAGACGAACGCCAAAGAAGCTGTTGATGAAAGCGATACCACCGGAGAACAGAATTCCCAAGAACCAGGCCCGGATAGTCGAACATGGCATCGTGGGGTCATCGTGGGGGGAAACAACGCTTCGGACTTCAGCGTAGGGGCTGTTGGTGATGATGAGAGCAGCTTGAATCTTCATTTCGGAGATTTGCTGCTCGTATTTTTCAGGGTGTCCAAAAATGTCATCATTACCTAGACGCCGCGAGTGAGAAGATGAGGTGAGTTTTCGGATTCAAGTCTTCGAGAGGTAGTGGTAACTTACGAAGAAAAGCTTCAATTTTCTCAATGACATCCAAAGGGAAGTTGGGATCTCTCTTATGAAGCCGGTAAAAGGTGCTGAGGAGCTAATCAAGCAGAGTCAAGTCAATCTCACGTTAAATAGGCTGGTATAGATGAGAAGTCCCATACATCTCTCACTTCCTCAAGCGTGTATGTTGCCGCAAGTTCTCTTGCTTCAAGTAAGTCGTCTTCGGTCACGTATAGATCCCGCTCTGCTACTTGATCTTCGACTACGACATGCGGTGGCTCATTAGAATCATTGTGGCACTAATGAGGCAATGCGATGTTATTCAATTTTCTCAAGGTATGTGCTGTAAGATAGTCGGGTAATGAAAAAGGAAAGGAAATACTAGCGATGTTGTCAAGTAGAATAGAAGTACATAAGCATAGGAGAACACATACACTGCTACTCTTCTCACCAAGAACACCGCGAATGTCCTCTTGCTCTTGGACAACGGGCTTCTCGATTTCCTCGGACATGATCACAGCCTTTGATCCAATGGCTCTCTGTCCGAAATTGCCTCAAATAGCTCAAAAATAGGCGAACAGGTCTGTCAAAGATTCAACCAAGACGGGCCAGGATCAGCTTTTTATCCCTGTTCCACCATAGACAGCCTTTCATCGATTTCTTCCGAAGCAAAGGTCATCTGTGGGCTGGATAGAGAGGCGCATAGGCAGTGTAACCGAGGGAAGCCAGATTCCGATATTGACAGGGGGGGTTACATACAAGATAAACACGAGCGCAAAATGAATGGCAGAGAAAAGCCCCAAGAAGCCGAGGGGCGGCAACTTTTACCCCCTTATTCGGGTGGTTTTGTCCAAGGCAGTGTCGCACAATTTGGCCTCCACTATGCCGATCCAAGACATGTTTTAGAACTTGCGAAAGCACCGTAAGTCCAGGTCAACACAGTAATGTCGGCCTCATATAGTAGTAATATTAGGTGGCAAACGGGTATCCCAAGTTACAGATGCATACATTAAGCGCGTTCATGCTATGGATGAAAAGCTGATTTTATATGCGATCCCTGCCGGTTAGTTTCAATATTCGAAGCCCTGAACCGATGGATCTCCAGGCCAGAAACGAACTGTGGACCGTGCTCTCAGTACTATCAGCCATGACGTTCTAATAAGCTCGTCAAGAAGCCTCACAGACTCCTAATTAGAAAGAGTAACTTTTCAACATCTCAAGTTGGCTACATATATCCGGTATCCTAGCGACTATTTGGGGTTCAAGTATCGGAACGGGAACTGAGAGAAATCCCTTTATTACTGCTACACGGTATAGTATCCATCTCTTTTTATTATATGTCCAGAGCCCAGTTCCCTGTATCCGCTGCTATCACTACTTTCTGCTACCATTGCTATATTCCTCTAGTATCCGCCACTATAGATATATTTCTTTAGTATCTGCTACTTTAGTTATCTGCCTCTAGTGTCTGATACTGACATTACTATTAAACGTTAGCCAAAGGATGCTTAACTGCAGAATTAGAGCACTAAATAGTCATTCCCTAGGTAGAACATATCAGAATTTCCATGGAATCAGAGTTCTACCCCTCCAGGGAGAACCCAAAGTCGACGCCTCTCTTTGCAATACTTCACACCAATCGGGGACTAACTTTTTCTCAAGCTTCCAAAAAAAAGTATATTGAGCGTGTATAGAGCAGCTTAGGCCACCACATGAATGAAGGTTAAATACAGTAGCAATCATCGCAACCGTACCGCACCAAGGCAAGATGCCCAACTTCAATCCTTCCATCTACCCAAATCATTCCCAATTCGCTACACTTAGCAACAGCAAAAACATGGAGGAGGATCGAGTTGAAGCTTTTTTAAGACTCCTTTTCAGCATCCTAGGCTACATCGCCATGCCTGGTTTCTGGATTGAGAATCTCATCTTCTGGATACTCGGCATCAACCCATCGACGAGCTTCCGCATGTTCCCTCCCGCAGACATTGTCCCCGGCCACGAATATCCTACAAGCATGGCCTATAGCTTTGTCTTGATTACTATCTTATTCATACCCAGATTCATCTCTTCGGATCGATATGTAGATGGTTCGGGAATTCTTGGGACGATACTTCGTCCTTTATCTAGGAGGGCTAGCCCACCCGTGGAATTCGCCATCATGTTTGCCCGTGTTTGGCTGGCTGCGGCTTGGGTAAATATGGCTACGGCTCAATTTATGGTAGACGGGGATTTTTTGAGGTTTTTTGTGAAGCCTGGGTGCGTGTACTTTATCTTGTGACCTGGTCGGGCTCAGAGATGCGGTGCCTAGGATGGCACCTGCAAAGCAGGGATATACAAGGTGTTACGCAGGTATCTAGATAGGTTACATGGGCTATGGAAAATTCAACTCAATATTACAAACGTCTGGCGGAGAAGTCCATAATTCGAGCGTGATATGATTCTTTGTACCCAGAAAAGATCTTGAGACTGTCGCTCTTGAGGCGTGGGTCAAATATCGAGCCTAGAGATACACCCATAAACAAGTTCAGCAGGGAGCTCTTCCTAGAACAATAATTAAGAAAATTTGTATTCGACGAATGAGCTTGAGCAATGTGATCTTTATCAGTTAATTCTATTATTTGCTTCACTTTATGTGGTCCAAGTGGGCTACGAATGAAGAGTGCCGATTGCGATATCACGACTCCATGTTCAAATGTGTAGATGTAATCAAACAGCAGGGCATGACATACATCAGATCTTAGTCATGCACGAACCCTCTCCAAAAACATGCAATACATCATACAGTGCCGACCAGCTTGGTCACAAGTGGATTGGTAGCTTTTGGAATTATATCATACACAGCAACGCATGTACGCTTGGCAAATGGCTGCCAGGATAGAAATCATGCCGGCGTCTATGAACAATATACGAGGTCACAAGTAATGCGGTAGGAACCTGAAGTTCAAATGAAATAGTAACATTTACACTCTGAAAAAGAAAATGAGAACTACTTTAGTAGTATCAGATGCGCAACATTGCGAATAATAAATACAATCTTCCCTCGGAACCGTTTTTAGTCAAACATTAATAGCGAAAAAGGAAAGTGAAACAACTTCCGTCTTGATTACTTCTTCACTCCGACAATGCTCCAGATTGCGACAGTGCAATCCTCTTCCAGTGATCACGCTCTGCCTCCAGCTTCGCAATACGCTCTTCCAGCTCTTCAAATCGCTGAGCCTTTCGCTCACGCGACTTTCGAGCAGCCAAGGTATTGCGAGCTCGCTTCATGGCAACGGTGTCATTGGCGTCCTCTACGATGATAGGAGGCAGGGGCTTGTCTCGTCGGCGAGAGTTAACACCGGAGACGGAAGAGTGTCGCGTAGAACCCGTGGGGGATCCAGACGACTTCTTCCTGCCGCTACCGCTACCACTGCCACTGCCACTGCCAGAAGATGATGATCGGTACATGGGCTCTGATTCCAAAGGCTTCTGAGCAGGCGACTCGCTTGCGTTAGCAAGCTCTTGGCTGCCTGCATCAGAAGGAAACAGTGAGTACCAGGCGTCGCTAGGACCGTTCTCAAATTCGGCATTGCCAAAGTTCGGAGAAACATCATATGAATCAAACTCAGGGCTGCCATTGTACAGCGAAGGAGAGGTCAAGGCAGTCAGCGCCGCTGAGTTCGGCGCTGACATGAAGGGCTCCTGAATCAGGAGGTCTTGGGGAGACACAGTGCCAAGATTAGAAGCAGCGCTGGAAGCGCCACTGCTGAAGTCAAAGTTGGAAGCGACTGCCGGAGAAGAGAAGGCCGTGGAGGCACCTCCTTCGAAAAAGGTGAAGTCGTCCAAATCGACGTCTGTTAGGGAGTGTAAGCGAGAGTGATCAAGCTGAAACGAATTAGAAGGGTTGCACAAACCTGCAGCGTTCATCATCTTGGCGGCTTGATTTTGGTTACCAGTGTTCTGATTAAATAAAGGTACTGGTGGCCGTGCAGTGCGAGAAGACCGATTCAAAGAAACCGTTGAAGATGGAGCAGAGGATGCGTAAAACTGATTCGATAAACGATTGCCGTATGCAGTAGACAGTGAAGGGTGCCCAATAGCCTGGAGTATCTGGGCCACTCGTTGATTTTGGACTGCGTGTGAAGCGTGCTTCTCGCGACGGGTATGACAAGAGTGACGACGTTGGCTAGGTAATGGAATACTCCTATTATGTTGACGAGGCTGAGGGTTGTCGAACAAGACAAAGTCCTGCTGGGGATTCTCGACGGGGTTCAGGGAGAGGTGCTCGGATGGTGCCGGCAGGGCGGAAGCTGAGTTGGGAAGCCATGTTGACTGGGAATCCGTGGTGAAGACTGGGAAGTCTTGAGCTGAAATGTTGGCGGTGAGGAAGGAACTCGTGCTGATGCTATTCAAAGCAGTGCTGAAGTTCAGATCGACCGAATGGTGAACTGAACGAGAAGGTTGAGTGGGGAGAATGTTGTTTATGTCCTGGGACTGAATTTTGACGGAAGGGGGAGAAACGCTCGGGGAGAGGTTTGTTTAGATCATCTTGAAGGCAGCCTGAGGCTTCTAACGCTTGTGTATTGTATGTGATGTGAATGCTTGGGGGTGGAGGAGAAAAGAAGAAAAAAAAGACCAGAAAAAAATGTGGCCGTGGCGGTTATGTATTTCTCAGGCAGCAACTCTGGTAGCGGGCACACCAGCGGGTACGTACCCGGGCGGCACGGGCTGTGGTACAAGGCGAGGGCACTGGGGGCTTGTGCAGCCCTAACACTGCACGGCGCCAGGCTGCCTGCCAGGCTGTTAGGCACCCGCTGAGCGGACCACTGGCGACCAAGTACAGGCACGTCGCAGGCGCTGTCTCAATTGGCAGGCGCCCTTGCCAGAAGGCGTGGCCCCGCCGGTGACTCACACTTTTGACACCAGGCCGCTTCTGGACTGGCCGGAACAGCGCCAGCCCCAGTTGGTGGCACCGCGCCTTTTGAGTCTTCCCCAGCCGATCCAAGTTGATTGCAGCGAGAGCCTCACAGTGAGGGGCCGTACTGTGCGATCCAACGCCTCATCCTTCACGATGCAGCTGCCGGCATTTGCTGGGACTGTGAACTGCGTACTCATAGTTATTGGAATCATTTTAATTGATTCAGATTGATTCCAATTGTAAGCGTCAATTTCACATGCGACACTTGATATCGACGCCCTTGATGCAGAAAGCGGGCAAAGAAAACAAGCAAAGAAAACAAGAAAAAAGTAGTCTTTATTCTTAAGTGTCTGTGCTAAAATCGTTTCAATGCTTTTTGGTGTTTTGGGTGGATTAGCAATCTTTCATGCCGTCTCTCGCTAGTTCTCTAGTTCCAAAGCCAAGCGCGAATCCTACTCGAATTTCCCCATACAGGACGAGGCCTTGCCGGGTACACGGTGCTGCGATGCCAGCTCAGTGAGATATATACTGTCCATATGCTTAACAATGCCTGCACCAGACAGACGGATCTCAGCGGGATTCGCTTCCCGTGATAACACGTAAACCACAATAGTTTCAGCTTCAACGCGCGTAACCCGTCTCGTATTACTATTAGATCTATGTATACTTATTCTGCATATTACGAATTCTGCTATTAATACCAAGATCGGACAGCATCCAGCTGCAATTTTATAGCGACATGGGGAAAGCCCGTCTGAATGCCCAGCGCTGAGGCGCAGGCTCATGTCTCATCTTACTCTTTGGATCTGGACAAGCACAGTAAGATTAACTTACCCGCTTGAGGTCTCAAAAGAGTAAGCAGAATACCAAAAAACCACGCTCGCCTGCCATTCGGGGGAAACGCAACGCAGCACGAGGCCACAGTGAAAACCTGCTTTCGCGGTGCAACCCCCGGACGAGGAAGAGGAAATGCCGCTGGTGCCAAATGCAGCCCTTCGGAGGCCGAGAGCCACATGCCCTGCAGCCTCGCGCATTGAATGGCCCAGAGCGCACGCAATCTGTGACGACGACACATTACGGAGTACACGTCTATCAAAGGGGAGACGAAGGCCGTCACATGGAGAAGGAGAACTGCCCGCAAAAGGCCTCGTTTGAAATTACTCCGTATGGATTGTCTCGTCCGCCAACTGTGTGGCCGGAATGCTCTTTGTTCCTGGTTGTCTTGTTATACGACAAAATACGACCAGACGCCTCACATTCCCTAGCGCTTCCTCCCTGCTTTGGACTAGAATAGACTTGCATGCTACACGTAGTTTTCAAGTCCTTGGTTTTCTGCCCTTCTTGTTTCTCGTCGTCGCCGGCACCATGAAGTCTTTCCATTGGCTCTTTCTTGTAGTCCGCACTCCCATCCAACTCCGCCCCGGCCAATCAACGAGTTGAGCGCCGTGGCTAAACGGGACGAGGGAAATATATTCAAACCAGAAAGAACAAGAAGAAAAAGTGAAGAGAAAAAAAGCCTCCTTGCCGCTACCAGCCCGCGATGGAGTTCTGACCCGTGTGGCTGAAGCGATGGCGCGCTGCTTTCAACACTATCGTCTCGGGCTACGAGTTTCTCGTTGGCGGTGCCTGGGCTGGCGCTGGGCAAGCGATTGGACTTTTGGACACACCAAATCCATGTGTGGCGCCGCTCAATCAAATCACAATACAGAGCACACTTCGACTGTAATAACAAGTGCCCCGGATCAGGTGTTAGTCCTACTACTAGTACTGCATAGCACTGCTACCATTGAAACCAGGTGTCCTCTGTCCTTGGTCACGTAGGACCGACTTCCTCCCGTCTCTTACAGCCCGTCCAGGAAGCTGTCGGCCTGCCGCTTCGCCCGCCTCTCCCCCATATCCTGTCGGCGCTGTTCGATTTCGCGCCGTCGTGCAGCCCGCTGTTCCTCGCGCTGCTTACGCTGTTCCTCGGTCTTGAGCCTCTCCTCCTCCAGCGACTGCATCTCCTTCGTCCGCGTTTCCTCGTCCTTGCTGAACTTGTAGAAGCCAACGCCCTTGGTGCGAATCTCATTGTCGGCATCGTAGTGCTTCATCTCGGGCGGCGTAGCACTCCTATCCCGCCTGCTCGCCAGCTCTGCCATCTTGTCCGGATCATCCGGCGCAAACGCCATTGCTTGAATCGCGTCGCCGTAGATGAGGTTGCTGGGAGCACTAGGCCGGGCTGACATGCGCTCCAGTTCCTCGGCGCCCAGCAGCCCTCGCCGTATGCGACGTTCCATCTTTTCCTTGTCGGCTCGCGTGCCTCGCCGTGTACGACCAAACTCGTCTTCATACTCCACCATCTCCTCGCCGCCGCTGCCATTTGCATCTTCCTCATCTGAGCTGGTCTCGTAGTCGTCGTGGCCTTCCACCGTTTCAGCCCACTTGCGGTCAAAGTCCACCAGCGGCGCCGCCTCATTCTCCTTGGGCACGTAGTCTCCGCGCTTCATGGCGGCATAGAGCCGTGCCTTGCTCTCCATCTTTCGCTTTGCGCGCTCGAGTTCCTGTGTCTCCTCCTCTGTCCCAGTCACTTCTTTAAGTACTAGCTTTTCTGATTTGGCATCTCGCTCCTTGCTGCTGGTTATTGTCTTTTTTGATTTGCTGGAACCACGGAAGATGTCATCCTTTGACTGTTTCGGCCTTGCGCGTCCAGACCCCGTTGACGTTGATCCTTGAGGGGTTGCATTTGATATAAGTGATGTGAGCTGGGCAGTAAAATCTAATGATGACGATAACGCCTCTCGTTTTGTTCGCTTTTGCGGCCTTTGGCCGTAAAGATTCGGATCCTGAGGCATGCTGTGATGTCTCTGGCGTAGATACGATTTTCTTTGTCCGCTGCTCTCGTATATGCACTTCTAAAGGCCGTATTTAATCCCCAGAGATGAAGGATTCTTCTTCAGAGTAGAGCGCCGGGTAGGGTGTCTTATACCGTGGAGGCCACAATGGATGGTTTGATTTCCAGATATTGATCAATGAAGCCCAGAAATTGATCTTATCGCCGTCGCGCTACCGGGAAGCTGGACGTCACTGATTAAAGATGACGGGTCCTGGTGACTAAGCGTCTTTGTTGATGACCCTTCTGGTTGCTCGCACAAACGAAACCATAGCATGCATCTCATCCATCTTGGACTCTCGATATTTTTTCAGCGACCTTTTTGTTCCGATGATCTAAATTCCATCTCTAGGTCGGCCCACTGCTTGAAACTCCTTGAACGAATTGGCATTTCGCCAAATTCAAGATTCGGGGAGTTGGTGTAGGGGTATCACGTTTGCTTTGCATTTGTTCAGTCTGAGTGCAAGTCTGTAAAAGGTCAGGGGTCCAAATCCCTTACTCTCCAGTCTTTTTGCTCCTCTCGATGTACGGCATCATTCGTATCTATTCCATTTATTTTCACATAGTATAGAGAAATTAATATTGCGACGCTTCCCACTAAGAAAAAGTACATCGAGATATATCTATGGCACTAGCATATCATCCATTATTGATGATTTAGTAACGCCAACCTTAATAGAAGAGGTGCTGTAGTGGCATACCGTGATGGGAAGATAAACAAGAAAAGAGACTATGAATAACCCAAACACATTACATCGATTTTTTTTTACTCATCGATACGCATATCATACCTCATATAGCATAGGAAACCTCATTTATCAAACAATGGTACAGGTTAAGCCGACCCAAGTTTTAGAGCTGTTAGCTGCAACCCCACTACTAAATTCCATCACCCCGCTATCGGAACGAAACCCATCATCTTCCATCCAAGCTACCTGCATTTTCGCAGCATCTATTCACCCACAAGACAAAATGGCTGCAGTCAATCAGGTTTACATCGCCATCATTGGTACATACTCCCGAGAGCATTCATTCATTCAGCGCGCTACTTATCAATGGACTAAACTAACTCATGATTATACATTAGGCGCCGGTGGTGTCGGCAAATGCTTCCTCTCTCAGCTGCAAGCACTCGCCGCTCGCAGGCCGTCTCCCAAGCTGAGCCTCTGCTACATCTCGACAAGTCGCAAGGCCCTATACAACGTCGATTACTCCCCTGTGAGCCTTGATGGCGTCACCGAAAGCCTCGCTGCGTCCACACAGGCCCCTCCTCCTCTGCCGCAAGTGATTGACTACCTGGCTTCCGCTCCCGCCAAGGTGATCCTGGTCGACAACACGAGCTCTCAGGACGTCGCCGATGCTTACCCCCTGGCCCTGAGTCGGGGTCTCAGCATCGTGACACCTAACAAGAAGGCCTTTTCTGGCTTATACAAGCTCTGGCAGGATATCTTTACGGCAGCCGCAACCTCTGGCGCCAAGGTCTACCACGAGTCTTCGGTCGGCGCTGGTCTGCCAGTCATCTCCACGTTAAAGGATCTGGTCGATACTGGAGATAAGGTGACCAAAATCGAGGGTGTCTTCAGCGGCACCATGTCGTTCCTCTTCAATTCGTTTGCACCGACCGAGGGTCAGGGCGGCAAGTGGTCTGAGGAGGTGAAGAAAGCAAAGGCACTTGGCTATACCGAGCCGGATCCTAGAGATGACCTCAATGGCCTTGATGTCGCTCGCAAGTTGACTATTTTGGCCCGCTTGGCAGGTCTGCCTGTCGAATCGCCCACATCTTTCCCTGTCCAGAGCCTTATTCCCAAGGAATTGGAGGCTTGTTCGACTGGAGATGAATTTCTTGAGAAGCTGCCTGCCTTTGATCAGCAGATGGAAGACACCAAAGCTGCTGCCGAGAAGGCTGGAAAAGTTGTTCGATTTGTTGGCAGCATTGACGTGGCCACCCAGCAGGTCAAGGTGGGACTGGAGCAATTCGATCGCTCACACCCCATTGCCTCCCTCAAGGGCAGTGACAACATCATCAGCTTCTATACTGAGAGATATGGCAGCAATCCCCTGATTATCCAGGGCGCGGGTGCCGGCGGAGACGTGACGGCCATGGGTGTGACGGGAGATCTCATCAAGGTGCTTTCGCAAATCGCTTAGAACCATATCCAAGATATCTATGTGACATATGTGTATCTGATAATAAAAAAAGACCAATTGCTATAAGTCATGATCGTTTATCGTCGTCTCGCTCGCTGGTCGCCATGTTCGGAACCAATTGTTGTTGTTGTTGCTGCTGTTGCCGCGACTATTGCTGCTGCCGAACCGGCTGCGGCGGGGGCCCGTCCATCTGGGGCTTGGGTAAACGTTCTCCAGATCCATAAGAGAATATCGAAAACGACGGCAAGGAGAGAAGGAACAATAAAAAACAAGCCCAGGGCCAACTATGCATGGAAGTCAGCGACGAGAGACGAGAAAAAAGGAGGCATCTAGGAGAGCACTCACGCTAATCCATGATATGGCATTGACGAGAAAAGATGAGCCGGGGAACGATAGAAATGCCAGCGCACCAGAGACATCCCAGAGCAGCACAGCCATGGCGCAGAACTATGGAAGAAGGCGTCGCGATGATGGAAAAGAAAGGGAAACGTTCATTGCCTAGCAAGCACAATGAAGAAGCAAAGAGATGCCCAGGAGCTGTCTCAGCTAAGGTATTTTTTTAGGCTGGCGCTCGCAGCAGTCCAGTCGCGATGTCCAGGGGTCGAGCCGTTATTTTGCGACGCTGCAAGTACTCGGTACTTTATGGGTTGCCTTCCAGGATCTCCGGTCTCACCACCCAAATCTCGCCACTTCAGACCGCTTTACCTTAGAGTTCCATACCAGTGAGCTGACATTGATGGGTAGCCGACTGAGCATTGATATTTGGCTGACATGTGAAGTTGTATGTTCTTTCGAGATGATCCAGGTGCCAAATGCTGTAGTCACTGGTACCTGGCTGAGCTGGAGCTGTCAAGGTGGGCCAAGTACAGCTAAACCCAATGTAGCTTTGTGCCGTAAAATGCATGCACTCACTGTGCCAGACCGCTTTCCTATTTCGCCTCCACCAAACTTTCCTTGGTTGCCAGCCAAAGTCAGATATTGAATCTCATCAATAAAATTTCCGTCTGCTGTCCCTCAAAGCTCAACACACGAATTGCTACCAAAATTTTTGGATTGGCACAATGGGCAATCAAACAAACAAGAAAGAAAGGCGAGATAGGTTTAGAGAAAGAAGAGGCCAAGATGGCGTCGTGTTGCTACCCCGGAAAAAGCTTTATCGGCAGAGAGCTCATGCAAACCCTTTCTCAGACCACATGTTAGAGTAGTAAGTGTGCTTCTATGAGATCTTCTTTATCTTTTACTAACTTTTTTGCAGCCCAATTTCACCTGAGCATATGGATTGGTCGTCCTATTACCCTTCTTATGTGGATGAAGAAGCGCCGCGGGATGAGTCCAAGCCTCCGCGAATGAAGCAAGATGTTGAGATTGTCGACATCGGATGTGGTTTTGGAGGTCTCCTTGTTGGTCTAGCTCCTGTTTTCCCAGACAAGCTCATTCTTGGTGAGTGCTTCCTCGTCTCTTCTTCATTCGGCCAAGGGGATTGATGATTAACATGTTTCTAGGTCTGGAGATCCGTACTACAGTAACGCAGTTTGTGCAGGAAAAGATATGGGCACTGCGCGCGCAAAGCTCTGAAAAACTCTACCAGAATGCGGCCTGCATCCGCGCAAACACCATGAAGTTCTTGCCCAACTTCTTCAAGAAGAGCCAGCTGAGCAAAATATTCATCTGCTTCCCTGATCCACACTTCAAAACGAAAAAGCACAAGGCCCGGATTGTTTCAACAACACTCAATTCCGAATATGCTTACGCCCTACGGCCTGGCGGCATTGTCTATACCATCACCGATGTCGAGGCATTGCACGAGTGGATGGTGGAGCATCTCGACGCCCATCCCTCCTTTGAGCGGGTGAGCAAAGAAGAGGAGGAAAACGATGAGTGCGTCAAGATTATGTTGAACGAGACAGAGGAGGGCAAGAAGGTGGAACGAAACAAGGGACATAAGTATGTAGCCCTATTCCGCCGCATGGAAGATCCCCCATGGTAATTGCACGAGGTAGAAGCATGATAGTTGAACAAATGAATACCCTTTTAAGCCCGTCTATCGGCGTACAGGATGATGTATGCAGCATCGGGAATGTCAGCACCTAGTGATATTAATAGTAGAAGCAATCACTTCTGTTCGGCTGTACCCCATATCATGGCACCTACAGTATTATATATATAACGCTAATGTACAAATGCTATTCCATTGACGAATCGGATGGAAATGACATATCAGGTGAAAATCGGCTCATGTGCAGCGGCATCATGCGTTCATATCCATCCTTTCCACGGCCTGTAAGCTGTGCATAGAGAGATGCTGAACAATGGCTGTGAATGGAGTGCTTGCAGGCCGCTACGTAATGGTGGACCTGCCGCTAATCGATAACGGTGGGCTTGCAACCACACCTGTTTATAGCGTCGCAATCGCGAAGCTCCCACCCCATATATGCCACTACGATACCCTCGCTCACCGTGTCTTTCAACAATGATGCTTAGGAGGCGACGATGGCCCTGAAGCGTAGAGATGTAGCCCTTGCTGGAGTGGCCTACTTCATTGCGTGGGGCTATGCCGTGAGCTGGTTCTCTGCGCTGCGCTGGGTCGGATATGCCTTCGTCGGCGGTATCGTCATCAGCTTCCTCTCGCTTATCGCGGCTCTTGTTTTAACCACACAGCACCCTCGTGGCGATCGACCGGCACGCCCGGCCAGGGTTTCGTTTCTAAGCTCCCAGAGATGGCGCGCCGAAGCGGAAGCGTTGCGGCAACGGCAGACTTACCAAAAGGAACCCCTCGATCCCAGCTTCCCCCAGGCGTCTCAAGCTCTCGATGAGGTCCTGGACCTGATCTTCCGCGACTTTGTACGCTCGTGGTATTCCCACATCAGTCAGAACCCAACATTTGAACATGAGGTGGATAAGGCAATTCGACAGGCACTGTTGAGCCTCGTGAGCTCGCTCCGCAACAAAGACCTTGCTGATCTCGTCACGAGCCGTTTTGTGCCCATCTTGACGGCCCATTTCCATGACTTTTACGAAGCCGAGAAATCAGTGCGAGGGAGGAAACTGAACCGATCCGTGACAGAGTCTGAAGAGCTTGATCTTGCGATTGCGTCCAAGTTTAGAGATGGCCGGCTACACCCAGCTGCTTCGCTGTCCTTTCCGGACACCAAAATGGTCCAGCAAGATTACTTACGGTCATTGGTGGAGCGGCTCCTGTCCAAGATTCTTCCCAAGAAGATGCTTTCTAGCCGGGCCGTCTCTATCATAGTGCGAGAGATTGTGGGTTGTGCCGTCTTGTTTCCCGTCGTTCAGCTGCTGAGCGACCCTGACATGTGGAATCAATTGATCGAGAACCTTGGTCGCTCAATGCTTCAAGACAGATCTACTGTTCGCAAGCTCAGGGCAGCACTGGACCAACACGCTTCTCCTACGCCAAGATCCAACAAGCTAGCCATAGCACCGCGGTTGGCGCCTGGGGATAACGAGCGCAAGTTTGAAAAGTTCATTCGAGCCATCCGCAGGGTCAATAACCTATCTGACGCACGTCGATTCCGCAGCGAAGTTGCTAGTCAGCTCAAGCGCGATTCTCTGCAAGAGAATCAAGATCCAGTCTACCTTCGTCGGCTGGAAATGGGAAAGCGGCTACTCGATGAGAGAGTACATCACTTGGCTGCGGGTGGAAACCGCCATTCGCCTATGCCAGCAGCTTCTTCGGCGCCGCCCGTTTCCACCACTTCGAAGCTCGAAAACGCCTCCCTCGTAGAGCTGTTGCGAGATCCGGCAGGTTTATCATACTTTATGGAATACATGGACCGCCAGCGTTTGATGCCCTTGGTTCAGTTTTGGCTGGTCGTTGATGGCTTCCGTAACCCCCTGGAAGAGGATGGCCAAGACGACGAGCTCCCCTCTACATTGCCCATGTGGACAGACTCGGATCGCCTAGACTTGCTTCAGATTCACCAAGCATATTTGTCTAAGCCGGAGCTTAACGTGCCGGAAGTTGCTAAGAAGGCTGTCAAGGAGTTTCTCCAAGCTGGTGTATCTGCTACGCCTGCTGAATATTACAAAGCTAGGAGAGCTATTTTGAGGGCTCAAAGCGGAGTGCTGGAAACAATGCGCTCTCAACATTTTGAAGGATTCAAAAAATCAGACCTGTACTACAAATGCCTCGCATCGCAGGAGATGTCGCGCGCTACCATGTCACCGCCGCCCCCCACGCATCAGGGTCCTTCAGTGGCAAGCAGGACTCCCTCATATCAGTCCAAGTCCAAGCCCGCGCCTCGGTTTGCTCCATTGGCCGCTGGACCATCCAGACGACTATCTGGATCAATTTCGGATCTGAGATCAGTGAATACCAATGGCAATGGCTCGGATCCGCTGACTACCTCACGGAGGTCTCTTGATGACGATCGATCTGTGAATCCTCTGTTCGACGATGATGACGTGGATAATTATGGAATGATGGATTCGGTGCAGAGCTTGGACCAAGCTCTGTCGAGGCAGCAGACACCTGACAAACAAGTTGTCCAAGCCGTGGAGCAAGCATTAACAAATATTTTGGAAGATGACAGGCCACAGACCGCCGAGGATCTACGGGCCTCTCTGTTCGATACTGAAGACAACGTGTCGAGCTTGTTTGGTAATGATAACGAGTCTAATCGAGGTTCGTTTGACGCCGGTAAACCTCTGATGATGGCAAAAGAGGCTGGTAAGCCCACTCTGTCGTCGTTGGGGCTTGTCAGCGCCGCTTCTCGAATCGGTGTGTTCGTGGACGATGACCTTTTTGGGGACGAGGACAAGTATCTTCCAGGCGAAAAGGACGACGAAGATGAAGAGGCGCAATCTGATGAGGAGGATGAAATTCATGAAGCCGCCCCAGGTGATCTTGGACTGGCAGAAGCCATCACGGCACTGACAAACGACATTGATCGCTTGGTGGCACAGGACGCGGTTATAGAATCGCTAACAAAGAAGGCTGAGCTCACAAATAATGCAGCAGAGCTGCGAATTCTGAAAAAGTCAAGGACGAGTCTTCAGAGGGAGATTAGGCGCAAGGAGTTGCAGCGACAGCAATACGTGATACAAGAAAGCGATAACAGCCTCTACGGAAGATCGGAAATCAGGATCAAATCCATTCAGGTGGGGCGAGAAGATGACGGCCGAGAGTTCGCTTTGTATGTCATTGAAGTCCAGAGGAACGCGGGCGAACAGATGCCAGCGTCATCCTGGGCGGTGATGAGAAGATATAGCGAATTCCACGAGCTGCACCAGAAGCTCCGCTCGATGTATCCTTCAGTACGGAATCTCGATTTCCCCCGGCGCCGCGTGGTGATGAAGTTTCAAAGCGATTTCCTTCGCAAAAGACGTACAGCGCTAGAGAAGTACCTGCGTGAGCTCTTGCTTCTACCCGAGGTGTGCCGTAGCCGCGAACTGCGAGCGTTTCTATCGCAGAGTGCCATAGCGCAAGGCGAGGACCCGATGAGCCGAGAGAACAAGAAGGACATGATGACCCGCTTGTACGACTCGGTCGCCGACGGCATGGAAGACATTCTAGGCAACATCCCAGTGCTAGATCAAATATCTGTCGCAGGACAAAACCTCATTGCTGCGGCGACCAATCAGCTCAACACGATGCCGCTCAACGTCAGCGAAGAAACTTTTCCCGCTGCGGAGGCGGAGGCGGAACTCGACGCTTTTGAGAACAAGGAACTGGAGCCATTCATCAAGCCCATTTGCGACATATTCCTCGAAGTCTTTGAGCTCAACAAGGGAAACAATTGGCTGCGGGGAAGGGCGGTCGTGGTTGTGTTACAACAGCTACTTGGTGGGACCATTGAAAAGAGGGTTCGAGAAAACATCAAGGTGGCAGTACAGGAGGATTCACTGGTGCGATATGTGGCCATGTTACGAAACGCACTATGGCCGGACGGAGAGTTCGCTCGAGATCGAAAGCCGCGTACCACGGCGGAGAAGAAGAAGACGCGGACCGAGGCCAGTCTAATGTTGGCGACTCTGGTGCCGGACCTTGCGGGGAACGTTGTAGGACGGGTCAATGCTCAGGCGGCAAGCCGACGCCTATTTGCAACGTTTAACAACTCCAGACTCAAGTAAGACACTCTGGCCTTGATATCTCGCCTGTACTTGTTTATATGTGGATATGTTGCTAACTTAACAATGTGTAGTTCTCACCTAGTGTTTACGATACTTGATGAGATTGTCTCGGTCCTTTTTGATGAGGCCTAAAGTGTCGTCTGAGCATCCATGGCCTATGATGGGTTGGCATTTTAAATATTAACGAAGCATGGCGTGGGCGTTTTCCCGTTTGATTCAATCTTTGTATGCTCCTTGCCACCACCTCATTTATTTTTATCTTCTTCCCTTGTTGGATTCCGGTGGATCTTATGTTGGATCGCCGAGCTTACTGGGAGGTGATGGGTACCAAGCCTTATGATGAACAATGTTATTAGTCGTTGTGATACGTGTAACGATTTGTTTGGAGGCACATGCAAAAATAAGTTGGCTGTAATTATTCCAGGTTCAGATTATTGCCCGTCTTAGCAATGGAGAGTTGTACTTGGATGCTTTGAGGTGACGCGAAGTCTATTGCATTTTATGTGTTGCGTTGAGGCCCAACAAAGGCTATTGAGGAACCACTTTGTTAAAATAGAATTAGACACATATTATATACTGATTTTAAGATAAGAAGTATCTATACTACTGGGTATATACGCCAGAAAGAGGACACGTCAATGCAATATACTTTCATGCCATCCCCCAACCTTGATAAATTGCAAGCCCCTCGATAGGTATGTACACAGGTACCGAGTTGTTGGGTCAGAGTCGCACCAACCTGTATAGACACAACAGCATATGGGACGATGATCAATCTGGAATAAGATTTATGATGTAACTTGATGTTGGCCAATGAAAAACAAAACCAACAGATCTGATTTGCGGTTACGTGTATACATGTATGCGTACATGAAGGCCTTATTCAGCCTGTGAAGAGCCTCAGGTACCGGAGCTTGATTAATCCCGATCCGTGTGGGCTTCGCACTTCCTGGGCGGTGGGGGTTTGGCCTCGTTGCTTGAACCGTCAGCCATTTACAACCATCTGCCAGCAAAGCTGCATCGAAAACCACACGAATCTCTATTTCACCTACTTTTCCGTCTCCGACCTCTCAGCTCTCTAGTCGACAATCGGGGGCGCCATTTGCCAACGAGGCATCAACTGCTGCCTGCTTTTCCCGCCAGAGCCTGGTGCCTCAGCCTTGCAATCCCGGCCTTTACCCGCGACCTGCCTCGACAACATCTCTCTCCCTTGACTCGCCTTGGGAACGGTGACGACGAATTCCTCGATCAGGATATCTCTCGCAATAGATAAATATCCCCCGCTGTCGTCAAGGAGGCTGTTTATCTATCCAAACTTGCACCCGAATTACACCTCCTGCCACTGTTGGTCTCTTACGGAGCCCCCGAAACCGCCAGGATGATGCCATCCGCGCACGTCTACGGCCACCACCAATTTAATCCCCAGGCGGATTCGTCCTGGATGCACCAGCAGGCGGGTCATCACCAGCAGCACGCCCACCAGGCTGCTGCCGCTGCCGCTGCCGCCCAGCAACAACAGCAAGCTCAGCAACAAGCTCAACAGCAGCAGGCCCAGCAGCAACAGCATCAGCAACAACAGCAGGCCCAACAAGCCCAACAGGCTCAACAGCAGCAGCAGCAGCAGTCTCACTATGGACGAATGCCCGGCGGCCACGCCAACGTCAACAATAGCATTGCCGCTTCCCATGGGCAAGATGGCGGGCACGATAACATTTCGGAGGACAACCGGAGGACAATGGCCTACATCGCGGACCTTTTGAGCGAGAATACCAGAGAGGCAGCCCTGTTGGAACTCAGCAAGAAGAGAGAACAAGTGCCCGAGCTGGCGCTGATATTGTGGCACTCGTTTGGTATGGACTTTCTCTATTGCCCCCCCTGAAGACTATTATCTACTACTTCTGAGGTGGTACTGACCGAGAATAACCACAGGCGTCATGACATCTCTTTTGCAAGAAATCATTTCCGTATATACGCTCCTCAACCCTTCGCAGCTCACGGCAGCTGCATCAAACAGAGTGTGCAACGCGCTGGCTCTGCTCCAGTGCGTGGCATCCCACAACGATACGCGAACCCTATTCCTCAACGGTAAGCGCAAATCCAAAATCTCCCCTACATATGGCGAATCAAGATGCAGATTGACTGACTGACTTCCGACAGCGCACATCCCTCTCTTCCTCTACCCTTTCCTAAACACGACGTCCAAATCGCGACCGTTTGAGTACCTCCGCCTGACAAGCCTAGGCGTCATCGGGGCCCTAGTTAAGAACGACTCATCCGAGGTCATCAACTTCCTCCTCACAACCGAAATCATCCCCCTCTGCCTTCGAATCATGGAGACGGGATCGGAGCTCAGCAAGACGGTTGCCATCTTCATTGTTCAGAAGATATTGCTAGATGACAACGGCCTC
This sequence comes from Trichoderma camerunense, assembly GCF_050948025.1. Taxonomy (NCBI): domain Eukaryota; kingdom Fungi; phylum Ascomycota; class Sordariomycetes; order Hypocreales; family Hypocreaceae; genus Trichoderma; species Trichoderma camerunense. Next base: position 2,106,267 of record NW_028145367.1, read on the forward strand.
AATTACATCTGCGCCACCTACGAGCGTTTCTATGCTGTCGGCACTGTCTTGAGCAATATGGTTGCTCAGCTCGTCGAGTCCCAGACTGCTCGCCTGCTTAAGCACGTGGTGAGATGCTTTCTTCGGTAAGGATTCCTGGAAAATGATTGTGCGACGCCTAAAAGGAAAGTTATTCTGACAAGACGGCGCAGATTGAGTGACAATGCCAGAGCCCGTGAGGCTCTCCGCCAATGCCTCCCAGAGCCCCTGCGGGATGCCACCTTTTCGTCTGTCCTCCGTGACGATGCGGCCACTAAGAGATGCCTTGCTCAACTTCTGATTAATCTCTCCGACAATGTTGTGGACCCTAATTCTGCCGTATCTGCCCTCTAGGCAAAGATGAAAATAAAAGAGGAAACGAAAAAAAAAGGAGAAGAAGTAAAAAAGAAGAAGAAGAAGAAAGCAGACAAGATACGCAGAATTAGTGGGCACCATGATTTGCATTGATGGGAGAGATTTACACGGGAGTTTAGACGAATGGTTTTCACGACATTACGGACGGCAAAAGAACCAGTTGACCCAAAAAAAGTAATCTGCATTATTGATACCCGCAGCTGCTCGACACATCTCACCGCAGCATACTTCTTCCCAGCTTCTTCGGAGGCGCTCGACGTTGTCCTTCGCCTCGGCGTGCTACGAAGAATGCGGGAGTCCTATTATAAAAGACCTGGGCAAATTCCAGGTCTTGAATGTACCATTTTCCTCAAAGCCAAGGTGAGGTGGCTCACGTACGCACTGTGATTAGTGCCCGACTTTTACTTTTCTTTTCTCCTCGCGATATTTTTGCTATATTTTTTTATTGTACCCTTTCTCGCTTCTCTCTATGCGTTTCATATGGAGGGGAAAAAATCTCGTATATTAGCGGGAAAAGGTTTGCATATTCTAGGGGCTTGCAGCACATTAGTCTTCTTGGACCGTGGACATGTGCTTGGCAGGAAGGATTCCAGGCGGCAGCAGACATGGGCTCTGTATTGATCTGTTGATTGCTGGCACGGTTATATGGATTCGCGCTGTGTTGCTCTTGGACGGCGAGAGATGACTCGCCCTGGAAGGCGTCAAGGTCAAAGGCGTTGGTTAGCAAAGGGGGCGAAGGGGTGGGACAAGTGAGGTTTTTTGACATGGCAAAAAAGAGAAAAAAGGTGAGCGGGAGTTGGGGAGACTTGATAGGAAATGGAGTACGATGGCAGTAGATAGGTTTGTGTGTACGAGTGTCTGTATGTATGGGTAGGGGAATGTAACTGTATGGTTTCTCGCAGCCTTGTGTGCTTTCTGGGTCTCGATATGCGTTGCTACTGCTTTTTGCTGATTTTGTCTACAGATGATCTGACGGACAGGCTCTTTTGGGAACAACCATGTTTGGGTTCGAGCACGTTACGATACACACATGATGATTGGCGCCAGGTTATTGGCAGGGGATGACAGGCTCATCACTTTATCTCGCGTCCGGAGGCAAAGTAAGATTCTACATGCCCCGTCTCCCCCTCATCCCCAAGCTTATTTCCAGCAAACCGGCATTCATACCATTTGATGCTATTTCCCTCGTGTTCATTTTTCTTTTCTTTTCCATTCAAGTCTATGGCGATAAACCTTTTTGCCTCTTTTTCTCCTCTTCCTTTCGTCCAGCCCTGCCGTGGTGTACTTGGACATTCCCCTTTTTTTGTTTCCTGTGCCGTGCCGGCAAGAGTCCGAGAACTTCCCCCAAGATATGACACAGACGCGATGTGATACGATGGGGCCGGGTATATATGTTGGGAAAAAGGGTGGACGATTTAGCGGGCCGCGGGTGAGGATGCCGGGATTTTTCTGCTTGTATAGGCTGTTGTTTTGGGCTTGAGAGAAGGGGGGGGGAGGGGAAGGGATAAAACCCTCGCGCCTCTTGTGTGTGATGTGTATTACTCCTCGGGGAGAGACGGGTGAGGCGGGTAGAAGGGGCAAGGGGGGAAGAGACGGGTGAGGAGGGGGGAGGGGGTGAGCCGCCGTCTGGCGTCTGTGTGTCGAGGATATCAAGGTCGAGGCCAAGGTCGAGGTCTCGAGGCTGCTGGAGTGGATAAGGTATGGATGGTATCAGGAGGCTCATGGCTACAGACGGCATCTATCCGGATCTCGTCGACGAGGGGGCGTGTAAGATGCCTAGATAGGCAAGTTTTGTCGAAAGAGAGGGGGTGGCGAGAGGCTAAAAAGAATGAAGTTGAACAGAAAAGGCAGAAAGCATGTCGTCGAAGTTGGAAGTGGAGAGAAATACAAGCAAAGAGACGATTTTCGGGAGTGAAAGAAGAGGGGGGGCAAGTCTGGGCCGCAGAGGGGTGTAAGGCGAGATGATTCACGGAGGGAGCCCGGTGAGGGGAGGGTGTGTTCACCTTGTTTGGCCGTTACGGTTAGGTTAGGAGGGGTTTAACTTGAACCAAGGATATCCATTTGTATTTAGTGAGTTTTTTTATTTCGAGTTTTGAAACTGGGGCTTTTTGATCGCCTTGCATTATTTTAGTTTCTGTGACCGGTTTATGATAGACGTTTAACATACGAGTCTCGATATGCCGAAGGGTGGTTCGAGCAATGAGTCCGGTTAAGTGGAGTCTTTTGGGGGAGTTTGATATCTGGTTGGTTGGATTTTTAGACAGTGTTTTTTGTCCCAAACGGGCAATCCTGATTACCGGCCCCCAGGTCTTTTTGAAAAGAGGCAAAAGAACTGACAAAAAGATGAGGAATAAAGTATCACGGTGAGGTTAGAGTTGGGTAGCACAGGTTCGGAATTTCGGGATTATGGCTAAGTGGTAAAAAGAAGCGAGTCGTGACACGTTATTTTGCATTCTTTAACTTTGACAAATACTAGATAGATATCGAGAGCCCGTGTGTATACGATCCTTTGATGGAGAAGCGATGTGGGAATAAAAAGAAAAAGAAAAGGGGAGATGGAGGGGAGTGTGTGTGAATGAGTACGTACATCGCATGTCACGCATCGCGTATCGTAGCGTATTGTATGGAGACCCCCAAAGTATTTGCATTTCCTCATCTTGTTTCTTCCCTTTCACGGCTGCTTTCTTCGCACCCCGTATTCTTGGCCTCTTGCTTTTTGGGATCAAGTTTGCAGTATTTGCCGCTGTTGGCCTTGGTCTTGGCTGTACCGCGCACTCATTCATCTCTTTTTGCCACCAGGGGGCGGTTGGAGAGGCGGAGGGGGGGCGTATAAACATGGAGGTCTTTTGGTGGGCATTTTTGAGGCTATCTACTAATCTATCCGGGCCCTCATCTCATGCGGACGCACATACAGTATGCATCTGGCCAATTCCCAAGACCAGACCAAGAATATGTAACCATAGATGCTACCTGTACTAACCTAACCCAAACCACTCGGTGCAGAACGAACCGAAATAATAAAAGTAACAAAGACACACCGAAAATGGAATCTCAGCATCTATTTACGGAGTGCAAAAAGGCCAGAGTGGCGTGTCCCTAAGCCCAAACTTGCTGCTGCGCTCTCAGAATTCGGCAATTGCCACAAGAAGATACTGATACGGAAGCAATTCGCGCCTAGCAGATGCCAAATAAAACAGGATACGAGAGTGGTGACCCCATCCGTAACTCCGTAATAGACAGAGATTGTTTCGGGGCTCCGCGCTCCGTTTCCCGGCCCCCAAAAAGAGAGGCATCGCCTAGGCAAAAAATAAGCGTCGAGGTTGGCTGCTACTTGCTGCAATACGGCCGCAAAAGGGACGACGATCCTCATGATGTGCGCGCCTAACTCAACCTGTTGATTTTCCGCGCCGCAGGAATAAATGAATAACCTCTGCGGCTCTCGGGAAAATAATCTATGCGGGATCCGGAAATTATCAAGGGTAAGTAGACATAAAGAGAGGGCAAGAAAGGAAGAAGGATGAGCAATATCCTAAAGCAGAAAGAAGATGCGCCGGCAGATGAAGGATGTTGGATTAGCTAATGATGGTATAATATATGATACTTTTTTGGATACCTCCAATTTGACACATGACACACGGAGGATGCCACAGAGTTTACTCCAAGGTAGCATCGCATCGACATCTCGTGCCGCAATCGCTTCGAGTTCCGTAGTTTCGCGCCCTTATAATTCAGGTACGCAAAAAACGCACAAGCCAGCCTCTCCGCGGAAAAGAAATGGACTACACCCGGACCAACCATTATCAAAAAATCCTCCAGCTTCTTTTTTGCAAAGATCCCCATCCTCTACCTAGCCTCTACTAATCGGGCCGCCAACCTGCGCCCGCGCGCATACGCACTACAAGACAAAGAGAAATTGAGAAAGAGGAGGAGGAAGCACATGCTACACAGTCGAAATTTGAAATTGGTCCCTTTTTCGTGGATCCGGCAAATCGCTAGGAGAGATGCGGCGGGCGTGGCTAGCGTCATGATCAGAGACAGGCATCTTGGCCCTCGGGCGGAGATGAGACGAGATACAGTGCTCATACATTGATTAGCTCAGGGCCGTGTTCCAACGTACGGATACGCAGTGCAGCGCAGCCAAACTGTACAGTAGGCATGGGCAGGGCATCAAACCAAAGGATCACTAGCGAGCTCGGCGAGCTCGATCCTTCGAGCACCAGGTTGTCGACGAGGGGCTACCATTGGTATGCTCGTTCTCAGTCTGCATGCCCAGCATCCCATCTCATAACAGAAGAGCCAACATCTATCTACCTCTCTCAATTGCCGGCCGGCGAGCTAGCAACCGCGCGCCAAGTCGTAAACTTCCGACTGCACTAGGAAGCAATCAAACACAATCACACATGCAGTGTGCCAAGTAGAGCAGATGGCGAGGGTTTATACGAGGACTTGCACAGTATTTCTTGAGCACTAACGACTGAAGAGACGCCGTGGAGGAGAGGGAGAGGGGCAATTCAACAACTTTTTTTTTATCATCTGTTCTCAATCATCTATGGAGACTGGTATTTGTATCCGTATTGCTCCTTCGCGGCATCGACAAGCTTCTTATCCTCGGCCACCTTGGCAGCTTGCTCCTCGCTCAGGCCCTGTCTCGGGTCATAAAACGGAGCCGAAGTGAGAGAGAAGCCCCTCTGCACCGCAGGCCGGTCCCAGAGCCGGAGCAGCCACGCCTTGACGTTGGGGAACTGGTCGTACGAGGTGCTGGTAAAGGACAAGCCGTTGACCCAGCCTACCAGGGCAATGTCGGCGATGCTGTACTTGCCGCGACCAGGGCCAACGACGTAATCGCGATCGGCCAGGCGGGTGTTGAGAATACCATAGAGACGCTCTGTCTCTCCCACGTAGCGCTGCATGGCATATGGAATCTTCTCCTTGGTGAAGCGCACAAAGTGGTTGGCTTGGCCCTGCATGGGACCAACACCACCGTGCTGCCAGCCAATCCACGCTTCGGAACGTGTGTAGTCGTCCGAATCGACTGGGAATGAGAAGAGGTGCTTGGTATCATAACGACGCGCCAAGTATCCGAGAATGGCGTTGCCCTCGAACACGGCCAGGTCGTTGTTGTCATGGTCCACAATGGCGGGGATGCGGCCGTTGGGGTTGATGGCCGTGAACCATGGTTCCTTTTGGACGTTTTGCGAGATGTTGACGCCCTGGAAGGTGTACTCGAGCCCGTATGCCTCCTTGAGCTCCTCCAGCAGGATGTTAGCCTTGTGGCCGTTGGGGGTGCCTGTGATTTTTGGACAGAATCCCTGGTCAGTGACTAATGATCCTCGAAGAAGGGGGGTGGTTGATTTTGCACGCGAGCAAGGAGGGCCGGGGGATCTTCTATTTCCCCGGGACTATCGAATTATTTTTCCCGGTGAACAAGCATGTATCACTGCCATCATTGGGGCGGAAGCGACGGGAACTCGATGAAAAGCGTCCTGGCCTAGCAGGAACTTTTTGAATCCTCCTCGTGGCGAGACAAGGTTATGGCTGGCAAAGAGCCATGTGACGCCGTTTGACCACTCGGCCGGGACCCGTGGCGAGATGATGGGAGTCTGAGACGAAGGAATGGCCCTTGCCATGGCACTGGGCAAAGCTGGGCTGGCAAGCTGGGTTGCTGGGATGCTGGGAGAAGAGATGCCGGCTTGATTTGCTTTGCATATCTGCCAGGACTCTACTTCTAGACTCCCATCCTTGGTCGTTGCTGCGGCATTGATGGGCGCTTACTTGGCCACATCATGAAGATCACCGCGCGGCATCCCTCCTTCTAGTACGTCATCCAAGCTGTCTCTTGCCCGTGCTTGTCCTTCCTTGTCCCTGCAGTCGCCGGCATTCTCGTCTTTACGGGTATTCAGGGTATTCAAAGACCCCGAGCGCAATGCAGGCACCGGGGGGCTGGAGTCATGGCCAAGGGGTTGAGCAGGGCAGTAGTTTGCGATCACCTTGGATCGCTGATAAGGATGACAAAGAAGGAGACGAGGGTATAAAAACATGGTGATACAGGCGGTAGATGCAAATGTAGATGGCTGTGCAGTGTGCTATGTATAGGTGTATGTATGTGGTGTATATGATGTGCAGATGCAGATGCAGCGAGTAAGAATAAGTAAGAAGAACAAGGCAGCACAAAAGCGGCTGCTAGTGCGGGACCAGCTTGCTTGCTTACCCCAGGTCAAGAGCTCGATGCCCTTTGTGGCAATGAGGCCAGTCGGACGCGCCATTGCAACGGATTGAGGTTGATGCGATGCTGTAGCGAATAGAAGAGCTTGCGGTTGCTGTCGTAAGCAAGACGAGGCGAGGCTGAAGAGAGAGCTGAAGACGAAGAAGAAGAGGAAGAAGGGAGAGAGAAGCTGTCTTGCCGTCGTCATTGAGGAGAACAATGAGGAGCGAGGCCTTGTATCGATTAAGTACTAACGCGGGACAGCTTCCCTCCTTCAACCCTTCTGTTACCCCTCCATACCTGTAGGAACTTGCCTTGGAGAATCGCGGAGAATTCCGCATTTACCTGTAGATACCCAGCAGCAAGTGAGCTCTGCCCTATCAGCTCAGGTATTCGCACCTACGTAATGCTGGAGCTTTGTTTTGTGCTGGGCTTGGATTTGTCATGGTGGAGGGGCAAGCAGTGGGAGATTACACATCAAGCACAGCACATCAGATAAACCGCCAGCGTTACATAAGGCGGGCAGCGGCAAAGAAGCATTGCATCTCTGGTTGCTCAGCACGAGCAACAATTGCCGCGCGGGCCAATCCGTCTTCCGTTTGATACGATGGGATGGGATGCAATGCAATGCCATTAATCAGCTTCGCCCTGGAGACGTTGCTTTTTCCACGGAGGTACTTATAGCACGCATAGCTACCTAGTAATTAGTGTAATGCGGATGTACCCGTTAAAGATTCCAATTATTGAAAACTCCATATGGAGCACTTACACACTACGGAGCACTGTTACTAAGGAATCCGGCCCAGCGTCTCGGCAAGTTGTTTCTTGTGAAATTGTTTTGCGGGGGCATAATCGGGCGGCATTTGATTCCACGTGGCAGTGAGATTTGTGCACAGCTGTGTTGGACCAACTGTCTTTTGGATAGCCTATCCTATCGACTCCAGATTGCTTATACAATCACTCGTACTGGCTGTAATATGATGTAGCATTATTCGCAACAGATAGGATGAAGAGTCTATTCCTTATTCTGCAGAGACAAGGGAGATGAGGGGCATCCGGCGCTACCAAGAGCATTATTAACACGCGCGCGTCTTGCATTTTGCTTGGCTCCAAGAATAGTATCCTCTAGTCAAGTATCAAGGCAACAAACAAGGACGACGACGGCAAGCTTGACGGGATCTGCGGCTGCAAGTTTAGCTCACGTTGTAAGTTATCACTAGGTTACCTAGTAGGCAGTGCAAATATGATGGCAACAGAGACGAGGAGGAGGGGCGTAGAAACAATCGACAGAGAGGGTTAAAGTGATGGCCTGTCCAAGTTTCAAGATACCTACTAGCACTAGGTAAATCCTACCGTACATTGCCGTACCTTTCCATTCCATCGTCCGACGGGCATTGTGATCGTCATCTCATTCCCCCGTGCCCGTGCGTGCTCGGCACATGGCAAAATCCCGCCGGTGAATCAATTGAGTTGCCGGGCTTCGCATGGCATTGGCATGGCATGGCAAGGCCAGGGCAAGGCTCTATTTGAGGGGAAGGAGAAGCGCGACTATCCGCTTCTCCGTGAATTTGTGATTTCCTACAAATACCATGATGCCCTGCAAGAATGCTACACTGCGATGAGGGCATCGGACGAGGGGGACGTGCACATAAGGAGAAATCATGTAAACGAAGACTTGAGAGATAGAGGGTAAATACAAGGGAAACAAAAAAAGGGAGGGAGCAGGGCAAGGGGACCGTGATGCAACGACAGGGCCATAGACAATGAGGCCAAAGAGGCAAATCCAGACAGTCCAGGAAGAACAAGACCAGGGGAGTGAGCACAGATGCTTGCTCTTGCTTCTGGATGGGGATCCCCACCCCTTGCCATGCCATGCCATGTCCATATACCGTTGATGATGGTGGTGGTGATGATGGTGTATCGAAACGCAATGGCCTCGCGTTCGTTTCCCAAGTTTGTTATTTATTGTTGGAGAGATTGGCACAGTAGCATTGGCATCCCCAATCCCAGTGCCTCATCACCGGGACAAGAAAGATTACAGAGATTGCAACACGTTCCTTGGGACATTCCTAGTCTTGCATAGGCTGCGTCCGAGTCTGTCGCCGTGCATTTTTACTAGTCTGGGGCGGCCTCGTATGCACTCATACATTGCCGTGTGTGTGTCTGTACGAGTACATACAATCTGCATGTATTGTACTTGTATCACTACTGGTACATATTGCATTCTACAGTAATGTATACCTTGCACGAGTCACATCTTCTTTACATCGACTGTTCCTTTGGCGTGCACCACCTGGAATTTGATTTTCATGCACGTCGTACGTTTCCATCCCACTTGGGAAGCGTGAATCGGCGTCGTTCTGCCTACCCACAGCGTCGCAAACATGTCCAAAAGTAAATCAAAACACACACTCCCACCCCCTTGCAATACAGCCACGAACAAGCGCGGAGGAATTAACTTGCCAAATAAAAATAAACCGACGATGATGCAAATCAATTGCACGATAAACAAGTCGTTTGTTGAGGACAAATCAATTAGAAACAAATCGACGATTGTTTCTAAAGATAAAAAAGAGACTTGCACTAACACGCCAGCCCCGGTGCAGTCTCATGTATTTTTGGATAGGCGAGGGTGAGGCGCAGTAAAAAGCCCGACTAGACTAACGAATGGGAAGAATTGAATCGTATGGTCAAGACTTGACCAGCCGCCAGAAACTGACAAAGAATCAACCCACAAAAATAAACACACTGACGGGCGATCAAACAAAGTCCTAGACTAGGTAGATGTAGACTACAGTATCTAATATCTACACCCTCGCTCGAATCACGCTCTGTTTTCTGCCTGGTGATATGCACACTGGACCCTGCTTGCACTAGGTGGTACATGGATGTATATCTTACAGCACGACCAGTAGAGCATATCGTACACCTGTGCAGTGCTACCATAGGTGTAGGTGTACAGTATTAGACGCTGAGACCCCTGGCCAAAGATCAAGCAGGGCAAGGCGTGCTTGTACTGTACAATTTGCGGGATAATATGCCCGTCGACGAATGGAGTAAATCGTCTATCCATTCCCATCAATCCTCATCCTCATCCTCCATGTAGCATGTAGCATGTACTCCATGCAATACTCCATGTACTACTCCATCATAATGTACCGGTAGATTCAGCATCTTGCTACTCATTATGATGCTGCCTCATGGCTCATTCCCATTGCCTTGGTCGCGGTTCTCGAGCTTGTACCACTCGTTCATGTAAATCAACGTCTATCTTACTTAGTATACCTGGCAAATACTCCAGACGTCAATGTAACCTTCAAGTACTAAAACCAACCGCATCGCTTCAATATTCTTACTCATCAAATCTCATCTCCACCTCCCACTATGTCACTCACTGCTACCGTACGAGTACATGATGCAAAAAGAAGAAGCCCAGAAACCGATAGATGTTCGGCATAAACATCAAAAAAAAGTCGCAGATTGTAAAAACGTGGCCATCCCGCCCTTGTCCATCCCAATCCTGCACCCTCCGCACGTGTCTCAATCCAGTCATACCGCCCCAGCCCTTTCATTTTCTCCCCTTCCCTTTCTTTCATTCAATCCTCTCCATGTGCAGATGCTAGATGCATCAAAACCCATCACCATCAATCACACTTGACATCTCCCACACGCCCCTCCCTCGGATCCCTTCCGCTTCAATTCGTTGACCCCCATTGCTGTCTGTGTGCCGTTTTTCTAACCTGAACACTGCCTTGCCTTGCCTTGCATTGGCCTTTCCAGTATCTCGCTCATCTCGTTCATCTTCCTGCGGTACTTTGCATTTCTCTTTTGGGCCTTCGGCTTGACATGTGCCGCTGTGCGAAAGCGGCCTCGGGGCGCGGCTGGCTCACGCGACTTCCGGAGGCCCATCCCATCCCGCATCTGGGGGCTCCATTTAGTTGCAATTCTGCACACCCGAGGTAATTGTTCCCATACTAGGGTCTGCATCTCGGGAGATTTGGGACGAGATAAATAATGTCCCAGACGAGACAGGTAACAAAGAGGAGGGCAAAAGAGACACCCCCGACTATTACCCTTCTGTCGATTGTCGGCGAGTTAACAAGTCCGGCAGCCCGTCTGCTCGTACGCGAGTTTCCTTCTTTTACAATGCAAGATACAGAGTTAGATACACCCCGGAAAAACAAACCATCATTACTGTAGAGATAGAGATACTAGATACATGCAGTAGACAGAGGTGGACGATACGGGATACGCGATGCCGTCACTGCTTTGCTTTACTTTACTTGGCAATTCCTTCACACCCACCCTATACCTCATCACCTCGCTTCAGCAACCTCTTCATGCAACATCAGGAAGAAGAGCTGAAAATGTAGCCCAAGCTCAGCTCAAAGCCCTGCAAGTGAGCACAAACCACATACAACACATCACGCAGTAGACTCCTGCAGCCGAGTTTTCTAGAACAATGTGCGCTCAGGCTGAGGAAGCGACATGGAATGTGATGAGAAGAAACAAAAGGATCCTCAAGGGGCACAGAGAGGGAAGCGTGGGAGTGGGAGTGGGAGGGGTTAAGCCGAAGCGAATCACATCTACGAAGGATGAAGCTACAGTAGTGCCGTCGTTGCTGTACTATCAGAGGCGGGAACTTGGCCAGATCTTCAACGATCCTCATTGGCCGCCTTCTCATTCCTTCAAAGATAGCTTTCCATCTTTACAGGCAAACGGGTTACAGCTCTTGCAGCTGTATGTCATTGCGCATCTTTTCTGCTTCTGCGTCTGCTTCTTTCGCTTCTTCTTTGGGGATCGTTGCAGATGGGACGAGATGGCGTCAACCCACCCTCGTGTAGGAGGACATGCTCCGTATCAAAGGGTGTGTGTGAAGCGGTGCCGTGTCGTCAAGTTTCAATATTGTTCCTACCGTAAAGTTTACTCGTACTTGTCGTATGCGAAGGAGTTGAAGAGGGGAAAGTCCGTCATTCGGACCGCGCAGCCCCGAAAAATAGCAGAGGCGTCTCGCATTAAATCAACACATGACAATTACAAGACAAAGAGGGTAAAAAGTCAAATCAACACGATCAACGACCCCAAAAACCTGTTTTTCTTGGGTCTAGACGTCCATCCCCCGCAAATCCCGAGCAAAAACAAGCAAACGCCTTGCTGCACATCCTGCTCTAAAAAGAGCAACTCTAGCGAAAAAAAGGAAAAATAAATCTCACCATGAGCTGGGGGGAAGGAACATCCAACAAAGACCACGCGTTCTTCCCAAGAGCTTTGACATTGACATGCCAGATTTCTTTGCTCCCACCCCCAAATCTCACGGGGGTTTCCCTTCTTCCCTTTCATCTTCATTTTCAACCCCTCTCTCGATGCAACCCCCTCCCAGAAAAAAGATGCAGAACCACCAGAACAAAAGGAAGCTCAGAAAGAGGCAATACCGACAGCAGAAGCCGGCCGCGAATCAGCGGCCCCAGGAACAAGGCACAGCACATCAAAGGTCGCTAATGCTGCCCTGAAACGTGCAAGAACGTGGCATCGGGGTCTCTCCCCCCTCGTGGAGGGTGTGAAGGAGCAAGAAAGAGTCATCGTGAGAAGCAGTTCAAGTCGAGAAGAGAAAAAGAAGATGAAAAAGCGGCATGGCGTCGTCGTCTTGGATCAGAATGGCGCGCTTCTGCCCTTGTTCTTGTCTCCCACCCCTTGCGGCCCCATGCCATGATTTTCTTTGCAAATGCCTCTTCGGAAGGATTCACCTCGCCGTCCATCTCCCATCTCGTTCCCATCCTCTTGCGCGATGCAATCTGTCTGTCCGGTTCATTTGGCCAAGTCATGCCGCTCCCCGGCTCCCTCTCTTTGCTTCCCCCTCAAACTCACGCCCCCATGCATACTCTCTCTCTCCCATCCCATCATCCCGCATCTCCATCTTTTCTTCATCCCACTCCACGCCCGACGAGATGAATATGGACAGACGGGCAGATGATGCGACTGCTAGTGCCTCGACGCACGAGCCCCCCAGATGAGGTGCCATCAACTCTAACCGGCGCCCTGACAGGCCCGTTTCTCCAATCATTGCTACCAGACGCATTTGCTGTGCAGCGGCTTGCAATGCCGGCTCCTTGTCCGAACCATTTGCTGTGCCCAAAACCTACCACGCCCATTTGCAAAGGAACCCACTTGCCTGTCAGTTCCGGCAAATCCTCATCCCCATGTCACGTCTCTGCTTTCTGTACTCAAACACACACGTTGATTAGTGCGGTACAGGTTAATGCCACGCTCTCTGCAAAGGGAAACTCTGGGCGGGATATGGCATGACCCCCCCTGGTCCGATCTTGTTGAGCCTATCCTGGGCAATTTATTCTACTTGCTTGGAATAATGGGCAAAGCTATGCATAGGTCTAGCCCTCTTTTTTTGCCTCTCTCTCTCTTTCTCTCTCTTTTTTTCCTGTCCCTTGAAGATGTGCTAGTGCACCAGGGCAGGATGACAAGGGACGACGATGATCCGCCAAGCCAGTGAGAAGTGCTAGTACATAAGCACAAGGCCAATTTGGCCGGCATCAGACAGATAATGAGAAAGGGGAAGACCACCACTCCACAAGAAACAGAGACAGCCTCAATGGGAATAAACTGGAAACAAGAAGAGAAAGTGAAACATGAAGACAAAAAGCAAAACTCAACAGCGCATCATCACAGCTGGATTCTGGGGTATCCCCTCACCCCTTCTTTTCCTCCTCCTCACTCTCCAGACGCTTCATCTCACGGAGCATCCCATCTCATCCCATCAACCACGCCGAGTCCCAGAGAGAGTGACCAAAACTACTCGCACCACTCCCAGGTTCAGGTCCCCAAAGCATGGGCCAGATACCCATCCGTGATCCACACATCACAAGATGCTCCTCGTGGAGTCTCAAGTCTTGCTCCTACCTGCCCATCCCCCCTTCTCCGCGGTTCTACTCCCGGTGGCTTGGCACGTCTAGTGCACCTATCTCGAAAATCGAACACGCAAAAACAAGGTGGCAAATTGAGCTCGCCTTGTCCCATGCGATGCGATCCACCATGCAGCGATTACCTGTGCCTGTCACGTACGTGGCTCCCATGTAAGCCCACCAAGCAGAAAAGGGCCTGGGCAGGTTTATGGGGACACTTTTTTCTTGCTGTCCCGCGCACAGTAAGGCAATTACCGCGCAAAATTGATGACGGCACGATGGCTCTTACAGTCCCAGCGCAAAGAAGAGTCCCCAATTAACCAGATGAGACCAAAAAAAAGGGCCAGTCGAGAATGAGGCCGAGCCGGCAGAGAGGCGGCAGACATGGGGGAGACGTGGGCAATCTCATCAGCAATCTGGGGGGGCTGCTCGCCAACACGGAAGATGGCCATTCTGCAATGTGCCTCGTATCGACGATTGTGTATACGGCCTCAAAGAACACCCCTCCCATGAGCAAAAGACAGAAAAAAACAAGAGCAAGAATAAGATCATGACATACCTCCTTGTCCTGTCTGAATCTTCAGCTCAAACGACCCGCCCGTGACAGGCCCAAATCACGCACACTCCCCGTGGATTCTTTGCGACGCGAGCCTCAATGCCTGCCACCATCGTCCTTTCGACATGCCATCTTGAGCGTTGACACTGCCCCGGTACTCACACCAAGAAGCCTCCAAAACTGGCCCACGACGTTGCATCGGGGGACCCCTCCCCCCCTTCCCTTGCCGCGTACAAGTGTGGCATGTAATACATGCTCTTCCCGTACAGTTTAGCCTCGCAATCAATAGAGCCAAGATCCATCCGTGCACGAATTCACTTGTCGTGCTAACACAGAGTCGCATCGCACATCTGCAAGCGCTCGGGGGGATCTACTGGGAATCCTTCAAATCCCCTCCCACGCTGCTGCCACGTTCTCTAGAGTAGTGCCACCCTCCCTCTTCTCTCTTGAGGGCCCTTCTTTACTACCTTACCAAAGACGACTGGTACCTGGATTAGCACAGTCTTACCCCTGGGGGCTTTGTCATGGGCTCCTCTCTGGAGAATGCCACTCAACCATGCCATGCCGGCTCTTTCAGCTCAGTACGCGTGCATCTGGAAGACACGGTAGCATCGTTCTACGGGGAGTTCTGTCATTGCTTTGAGCTGGGTCACGAGCCTCTTTCGCCTCTCCGTGGGTTCCCACGGAATACGATGCCATGGGTGAACCATGCCTGGCCTGACCCAGCTTTGTCAAATTTTACACAACATGCCGACGAATACTCGTACAAGCAATGCGTGCCAGCGAGTTCTACTCCGTACTGAGTATTTCGTCCCTTGTAAATTGACGAGAGAGATTTCTCCAGCCGGGCAACTAGGCTTGCTGCCGCTGCATATTACCACGTGCTCTGCCAACCCTCCAAATCTCTCCCGGGAGCCAAATGGTGTGTACCAATGCTCCGTATTGGTCCGACACTTGGTTTGGCCCTTACTGGCTCAAGACTTTCGTGCAGTAACGCGTCAACTAGTATCGTGCAAGAGACAGGGCCCCTGGTTGCGGCTCCCCGACCCCCATGCTCACGGCCATCCCAGCCATCGCCGACCTATCCGGGAATCAACTGGCTTGTTCTTGCTCCAGACGCCTGATAGTCAGTCCTACGGAGCAGATACGGCGCCTTTCTCTTCCTTCGACGCCGTTTCAACTTGACATCGGCGACTTCACCTCGGCACAGCCCTTCACTTTCTGAACATCAAGGTGCCATGTCCATGCATGAGACTCGTTCTGGAAACGAGGGACCCCATGCTACATACCGTGGCGAGCCCATTGGAACACAAGTTCCCAGAGCCCACATTTCATTACATACTCCGTACGACTATCACTGCAGAATACAACGCTCTACTTGGTACTCCTTGAAGCTTAGACCTTACCTAGCCGGATATCGCGACGGCAGCCGGGTGTTTGTCTTCCGCCTATGAGTCGCCTGCCGTGCCTCTTTTAGATATGGTTCTGACAGTCTGACTCGACAACTGGCCCCGCAACAAGCACAGAAAACGGCATTCAATGCTTCGCTTCAAGTCGGACCCCGGCAGCATGATTCATGAAGAGACTCCATGAAGCCATATGCCGTGTCAATAGTTGTCAAAGATAGATAGCTTCACTTGCCAAGCGAAGAGGGACCCGCGCGCTTCTGTCTGTTTTATGTGAACAGATAATCTCCGTGGCCACTCACTGATTACTAGTAGGTAGTTCCTTTTTCCTCATCTCTTCTTTTGTCACATACCATGTCTCTTTTTGGCAGGCAGAACCCCCAAAGCAGACACTAGGTCAGTGGCTTAGAAAACGTGAACCACGTTTACAGACCACATACGCCCTAGGACACATGATATGATAGGATTTTGTCTTTGCTGCATGCATGAAAACATGGGTTTATAGGCAAAAAAAAAGCCCCCAGGTATAGAGAACCTGGCCAGCACTAAGGCATCCCAACGTAGTCCAGGGACGCTTTAAGGACGCTCTAAAGGATTACAAAGGCGCAATTTTCAGGGTTGACAAATCTAAGGAGAAGGAAAAGAAGGTGAATGGAAGAGAAAGGCGGCATGAAGCAGAAACACGCCAAAGCATGGGACGCAGCAACTTAACTGTCCTATCAACGTGAATGAGGACTAGCACGCCACGGAGCAGGAATCGTCAATTAAGCCGTTCGGTAAGTAGCATCATTGGCGTAGGCCGGCAAATAGCCATGGTTAGCGTTTTTCGGGGGCATCATCGGAGATGTGGATGTGCCTTTTCGTATGATCCGTCGCCGGGGTAAGCGATTTGTCGAGATTCCCTTTTCAGTCAATCGTATACATGTACGATCGCCGTCGATCATCAATCACAGAAAACAACCATTCCCGACTCCGATGCTTGCCGTCGGGAAGGAAGAGAGGCATCTATTAGTCCAGCATTAGTCCAGCTTGCATTTGATCTGACCAAGGGGGAGAGACAACGTGGATTGATATCCCACGATGCCTTTTACCTGTACCTCCCCCACCTCCCCCACCTCACATAAAACCTCTCCTCCAAAAAGAGAATTTTATTAAGCTTGAACATTTGTGCCTAACATTTCGAGAGGCCGTCTCGCTGTAGCAGGCGGTGGGCGGCACTACTTCTGCCACCGAAGCCCAACCTAGCTGGTTAGTTTTACATCTAGGGTTTAGTTTCGTCTGCCATTCGTGGGTTGACCAATCCCCCAATGTCTCTGTTTCGACTGGGGGGATGGGGAAAGCTGCCGGCCCCCTAAAAGAAGGGGAAAAAAAGATGAAGAAAGTTGCCCTTACCTGCTGGCTAGTTTGGTGGCTGCCTGAAGAGAAACACTCCATTAATGCCGAGCAAAAAAAAGAAGAGAAGAAGCCGGTGAAGGGGGAAAAGAGGCGCTGGCTAGCCTATTCCAAATGTTTCTGGCGTGTATGAAGTAGAGACAAAGAGAGACGAAAAGAGGTGGGAAGATAATGGGCCGATGTAGAATGCGAGGTAGGTAGAGTAAGGAGGTGGTATCAGGGAGTAAAAGTCGCGGCTCAGAAGAACGGTGTACGCTGCCTAAAGGTACAATCTAGATACATCGTCAATGTTGCCCAAAGGGGCCGGAATGTGACGCTGTATGCAATGCTCTATGCAACGCTGTATGCAAGATGCTCCTGGCAGGTGCATACGGCGACGCCGCGGTTAGAGGAGAGGCCAGCACGTGTTGAATAGTGATAGGGACAAAGCCGTTACCTCATCTGGTCCGTCCTGCAAAGGAGCAGTGGCGTTCATTGACTGGCTCGTACTCGCATTGGGGGGGACGGCGGATGCGGCAGATTGTAGAATAGCGACATGAAGGTGCAGAAAGCGAGATATTTTGGCTGGCAAACATCTCGGGCAGCACAAGAAGGATTAGACGGGCTCTCTGATATTAAGTCGTTCGGTATTGGAGCAAAAAATAAAGTGGCCTGAATAATGACACACTGCGTGACCCGGCACTCGCCAGGCTCTGTCTGTCCCCCAGCTTTCCCAGCTTCCCTGGCGCCCGCAAAAGACGGCCTCGGACGGGCGGCAGTGCCAGTACGGTGCGTGTTATTCCCAGTTGCCTGGTATTGGAAGAAGATTGGATGCTCTGTGCCACGGTACTGCTACCTACCTACTCGGGTGGGCTGGGAGCAGTGGTGGTTGTAGCAGTAACAAGGACGGGATAATGACAAAAGAAACACTATAGTACGGGTCGTATGCCAATGATTTTGGGGACCCGGGGAGGGGCAAATGCATGCCTAGCACTGCAGAGTGTGCAGCATCTTGATGAAACACAGCCAGCCTGATTGCCACTACTGAAGGCGGTGTTGTTATCATTTGTGATATCACGATGCCATCTCGTGCGCAGTGACCGCAAGAATAACTAGAGACGCAAAGCAGCACCAGCAAAATTAGACGGTATGCTCCTAGCCTCGGCGAGACACCGATCACCAAGCGTTGCTGGCATCCTCCACAAGACTAGTCCACGACCTCCCTGTGTGCTGCAGGCTGCTGCGACTGAAGCTGCATTCCGGGGAGGCAAGAAGCTTTAGGGAAACGTGGACACTGCAGAAGCTGCATGCAGCCAGCTCTTTTCCCTTGTTGCCGTGGCCAGTCCGTCTGCCTCTCGCTGTGCTTCGAGGCCCACACCAGCTCCCAAAGTTTGTGTGCATTGTCACGGGCTCCATACCTTCAGGCAGAGCCCACATATGCAGTGCTGTGCTGTGTGTTGCAGTGCAGCGCACGAGGCGTGCCCACTGCGGCGGTGCCCATCCCGCCTTTTCTCCCGCAAAACTGAAGCTCCCGCACTGAAAAAGGGCGGTCGACCAGGGAGCAGTCGACGAGAGTCAAGATGGGGCCGGCTGGCCAAAGTCCACCAATGGTGGACAAGGGTACCAGACAGGGCACCATTGACGCACCGTGAACGGGTTGCACGGCATGAGCGCACTGGGCACGAGTTGTTCTCGTCGTCGAACAAGCTTCGACGCCGCCTTTCTGTGCTGGGGGTGGTCCTTGAGCCATGACGACGACGACGAGACGGAGGCGATGGGACAGCAGACAAGCATCGGAGCAGATGGCAATGCTAAGAGGGGGCGGAAGTAACAGCCGCCGCCGGGCTGCGTACGCAATCCAGTCTCGGTCGGATCCCAGGGAAGGACGGCGAGCCGTTTTGCTCTACTTGGCGGTGTCCGTCCTTTGTTACAGGAGCCGAAATGCCAACATGGCTAGCAATAGCTCCATGCGACCAAGCAAGCCAGTCGCAGCGATTCCTACTATTTTCGTAGTCTCTGGACAGAGCTTCACGATGGATCCCCCTTTCCCCTACTAGCGCTAAAATGTCGAAATAGCAGGATAGAAGAAAAATAAGTGATAATACCAATTACCGGCAGAGCTGGATATCGGCGACTCGAAACAGCCCAAGCTGCCATCTCAAATCTCCAGCGACAGCCATGACGCGATACCTGTTTCGGGGATCTGAAGTAAACGCTGTGGGAAACCCAACGGGCTGGGGAGTTTCCCCTGGTTGCTCGCCGAATCTCTGGCACTGCACCACCGATTTCGAGACGGCGACCCATTGCAACGCGGCCAATGGCAGGGGAAACGCCACGTCTTGTCTGGCCCGCAGATGGAAACCAAACGGTCTCGTTGCACCTTGTCTGCTTCCCGGGAGAGGGGTTCGGGGAGGGTAGCGGAGGCAGATCATTGGATCATTCAGAAAAGGCTCTGGCGCCTCTGTTCCAAAAGAACCCTTGCGAAGGGGGGGGGCGCGTGTCTAAACCAAGTTAGCACAGATGCGACGGCAAGGATCATGGGGAGAGGAGGGGGAGTGAACAGAACGTAGGGCTGAACCAGGCCAGGCCATCCCACCGTGTCCCAGAAGACAGCACAGGTCGATGCCAGGATGCGGCCAGGGCAGCCAATTGGGGGGCCTCGGACAGAGCCCTGGGATTCTGCTGGCCAACAACATCCTTGTCCAGACCTCCCGCACCGCGTACGCCCGCTGCACAGCGTCCCGCTCGGCATCCCCGAAGAGACGTTGAATTAATTGCTAGACTCACCGCTGGAACAGCAGAGAATGGGTGAGTTTGAGCTGGGGGCCGCATCTCTGTCGTGGCACTGCACTGTATCGGGTAGCGAAGTCAACCTGGCGGCGTCCAAAAGCTATGGCCACGGTCCAGATTGTTGCATCTCTTTTTCTCACCCAGCCCTACAGCCCGAAATCAAGTACCGACCGACACTCTGGGTCAGGCAGACAGATGAACCGGTGTGAGCCTGACAAAGCAACAGGTACGACGACTAATCCGAGCTCGGTGAGCTTGCTGCTCTCCCTTTTGATTAGCTTCAAATGCAAAAAAGCAAAAGCAGCTCTTGCAAACGGGAGCTCTCGTTTACCCAATTGCTTTTGTGATTTTCAGTGATTCTCTTTTTTATTATTATTTCCTTCTTCTCTTCCTAGTGTCGGTCTGTTTGTAGGGCACCACGATGCGTTGTCGACCGGCGACAGGCTGCAACAGCAACAGCAGGGTCTCTGGCTGAAGCAGATGGGCTGCAGCAGCGCCAATGAGCTGTTTCTCAAATCGTACGACGGGGGGAGCCTCCTCGTCGATCAAATCTGCATTCTCGACGAGGGGGGTCTGGGCTGGGACTCCGTAAAGTAGCATGATTGCGTCTGCGGCGTCTGCAGGAGAGAAGAAGCATGGAGCATTGAGCATTGAGGCATTTCTGCCACCCCCCTTTGAGGGCGTGGGAAGAGCGGCACCTCACGTGATCGGCCCTGGGAAGACGTGAAAGATTTAGCCCACAATGTCTGGGGCTACCAATCAGGCTCCGCCCTGAATACGGTTTGCTGTTTTGGAACAAGCTTCAAGGGCCAAGCTGCCAAAAATAAAGTACTCGATACTTATAGACTACGCTAAAATGCAAGCAAGATTAAGTACTCGCAACCCTGGCCCGTCACGGAGAAGCTGCTCCTCATCTACCCGCCTCTCCCAGGCAAATAGCAGCCGGCCCCGCCCCGTCAAACTAGCCCCCAAAACGAAGGGTCGTGATACTGCTAGCGACTGCTCGCTGCTGCTAATAAAACTGCGTCGATGCGAAAGCGAAAGGATTGATAGGGCCACGACAATGGCCCTTGGGAAATTAGTTGAATCAAAGGATGAATGATGGCACCGCATTGAGAAAGAGTAGAGACTGCACAAGCTTCAGCCTCAAATCCTGCCTGGCGGTCTGGAACCCCCTGGGGAACAAAAGAACCTTAAACTCGCCGTGACAAGATGGACGGCGAACGCCTTGTGGCCGAGGCATACTCCCTCCTGACGAGGTTAACGAACCCGTGATGCTGTCGCTCACAGCGATGTTCGGCAGCTCCAGTGCGTAGTGCGTATTACTTTCGTACAGTACGGTGCAGGCGCCGGCGGCCCCCTTGCGACAGGGGCAAGCGTTCGGGGAGCAGAAGCATTGACTCCGGGCTTGGCACCATGTCTGTTGATGATCGAGTTCCCTAATGGCATCACCGAGATCTGATCAGTGCGTGCGTGCGTCCGAGGGTTGGGGGGTCCCACGGCCACGGAGGAGGAGCCAAAAGAAAGAAAAAATACCGAGCTGGAAAAAGAGATAGCCGGGAAGAGCAAGAGAAAAAAAAAATTGCCATGGAAAGTGTCCCAATCCGTGGCACCGGGTCTGGATATCCGGTCCGGAGGTTTGTTGTCCCTGGGACTGGGAACTCCATTGCGACTCCATGCATCACCACTTTTACCCAGATTTTGGCTTTGCACCCAACAGAGTGAAACGGGCGCTGTTTCTGGCCATCTCTCCATCCCATCTTGCCGCCGGTGGATCATCTGAAGCCTTCGCGGCAGTACTGTGCAGTACGGTACGGTAATAGGAAGAACGAGCTGCCCTGCCCCATCTCCCTCTTCCTCTTTTGCTGCAGCATCAATTGATTCCCCGGGCGTGGGGGCCAACCATGCGACACAGTAACGACCGGATCCGGCAAGGTGAAGGCCATCGAACTCTGGACCAGTCTACCACCTCCTTGTCGCATTCGCCAAGAGAGAAAAGAAGAGATGTCACCAGTCTAGTTTAGCAAGCACCTTGACATGCTCCGTTCCAGACAAGCCCTCCCCTTCCCGCGGATGTACTGCGCCCTTTTTGTCTTGTGCTTGATTGATTTCTTCTTTTTTAAGCTCTTCGCTTGGGAAGCACGGCACGAGAGGAGAACACGGCGCCCGCTCCGGATGCTTGGGTCACAGGGTAGCTTGGGCCCTTTGCCTATGAAAGACCTATGAGAGAATTCCCTCTTTTCCCACCATACATACTTGCAGGTAACAATTCATTTGCCCCGGGACTGCGAGTTACATTGGTTCGACGCAGCTCTGCCAAGGACGGGAAACGTTCCAGAGGGGGATCAGAGGGGAAGGGGGGAGAAGGGAGAGCAGCCAATCATCCGCGTGAGAACCTTATAAACTTGCCATTCGGGGAAAGATGCAAGTCAGAAAAGGAGGTGTTTGATGACGATGCTGTCATTCTTTGGCGCTGTTTTAGAACGGCACTGCCGGACGACGTGGTAAGGCTGAGATGCGCGCCGGCAGCTGCAGTAGCAGAACACACAGACGCACACGCAAATTACTACGAGACGTTTTGACAGGTTTTGGGCGCCTTCTCTCCCCAGGCACCACTAGACACACGGTTGGTGCGAAATGCTCTGTCGTCGCACGTTGAGGCGAAAAGATAAGATACTGGTTTAATGCCTAGGTAAAAAAATGTCACGTCCTTGTCCATGTCCCGTGAGGTGGCACCTAGGTTGTAAAAGAAGGTAGCCGGATGACGGGGGTGGAATGTGGAATGGAACAAGCCCAGAGTTGGTGTGCAAGCGAGAACGACATGTACATTTAGGGCGCGCAAAGGGAAAATGGGAGTGGGTTCTCGTTTCTCGTCTGTCTCGTTTGGCAACGCGGCTATACGGATATCAACTCCAAGTCTTGAGGTCATTTGTGACTCTCTGTATCCGTACCTGGGTATTTTGGCGTTTGGGTAGCCGAGTTGCGAGTACCTGCTACGGCTATCGGCCATGCACGATATCGGACCTTGATTTTGTCCCAATTGCTAACTAAACCATGTCGTAGAACTAGCAAGGGACGAGTACCTAAAAAAAACCAGGCTGTGTGCACTTTACAGCGGCCGCCTGTCGCCGCAATTCCAAATCTTGAATGCCATTCATTGGCCTTTAACCTTTCCAACCCCAAATTTCCCGTTTCGGCGCCTAGTTCGTTTGAATCTGGCTTCCGGAGGAAACAAGTCCCGAGGATTGATTACAAGTAACAATGCAATTTCGAGCGCAGACGACAACCGACCAGATGTACATACACACACCCCCAATTATCACGTTCCGAGGTATTTGGTTTTTTTCCATACCCTTCACCTTTAAACCTTGCAGGCGCGCGCGCGCGCAAGCACTTGGCGTGCGGCTTAAAACCCAGCTGTTCTTTGCTGATGATGCACCACTGACAAGGCTTAGCACGGCCACGGCACGCACATCATGGGTGGCCCAGATGCTGCCAATCTGCCCTTTGCACATCATCTCATTGGCGGCGTTTCTTTTCTTACACGCTGCCAACCCAACCTTGAAGCTTCTCGCTCGAGTTCCTCCGAAAGCTGTTGTGGACATGCCCCCCCAAAAGTACAATTGGTTTCCTAAAGCGAACAAAGCTCAAAAGGCAAATAGATTAATTGGAGCGGTTGCTGGTTTGCCAGCAAGTAGCACGTTGTAGAAGCGAGGGGGGTGGTGTGCGAGCGATGCCCTTCCCGTCGCTTGCCGCTTCCGACGACCTGGAACACGAATGTCTCAGATGCCTTTTGGTTCTCTCTCTTGTGTTGTATAATTTCCCCATTGGAACGCCGAACCCCATGGCAAATTGATGAACTGGTCCAAATCGGACACAGATCAGCCCTGAAATCCTGCAGAGATGAGATGGTGGAATTGTAATTGTAATCACCTCCTGGCATTAATCAGCACAGCAACTGCATCCCATCTGCATCCCGATTTTGATTTGATCACTGTTTGTCCATTGTTTGTAATTATTCTAAGCGAGGGTCAAGATGATTACACAACACGAACAATTATTCCAGTTACTGTACGAGTAACTACGTCGTCAGTTTGACAACTACAGGGTACATGTTCCGTTCTTTGGGCTCCAGTTGCAATGCCACCACTAAAAAGGTCTCCCACCACGGCGGTAGCCTCAGGTACGTACCGTGGGATTGAAGAACGGAAGCGAGGTTAAAGATGTGGGGACCAAAAGGCCCATTCCAAAAAGATACAGTTACAAAGTACATCCCAGGCGAGCCGCGTCCCAGACGAGACGGACGAAAGTGGAGACGCTTTTTCGATACGCACTTTCGCGCCTCTTTGAAGCTGTGCGGCAGATTTCCCTTGGGGTCTCTTGGGGTATTTTGATTGACCTCATTTGCAAGGCCCCGACAAACACGAGCCCCAATTATGGAGAACCCCCAAGGTTGGCGGCAAATCGAAGCGGGAGGTGGGGGGGAGGGGGGGCGGCCAGAGAAAGGCGCAGGTTAGCAGCTTTCGATGCTGTAAATTCCGGAAGCGGATTAGCGGATACTGACTAACCAGGCCCCAAAAAAGTAGGGCAAAAAAAGAATTTGAGAAAGCAGAAACGCGGGGGGTTCGCCTCTCCAATTGGCTCCAAGGGGGTGTGGTGTGGGAACCAATCAGGAGCCCGGGAGCAGCTTAAAAAAGAGGGCCCAGCGAGGGGAGGGGTAAAATGGAACTCGGCCATCTCCCGAGCGCAAATTGGAGCTTATGGCTGTCGGGTACGGGAGAGCCAAGTTCTGACTAAGTCAAGTTGGAGAGTTCCAAGTTCGCCTTTATTCCCGAGTTAGCTTCTCTTTTGATGGCGGGAGATGAAAGGTGTAGGTTACGGAGCACCAAAGACCCGGCCCTTTCGTTCGTGTGCGGTCTTTTGCGCACATTCGACGGAACTACACAAGTACAGCCCGAGATGATTTGCGCGGCAAAGAGACCAGTGAGACGGAAAGACAGCGAGATTGCGGAGTTTTGGCGTTTTTTTGACTTTTGGGAATCCCAAACCGCAAATCTGTCACATCTCGAAATAAGCCCGCGGCACTCGCAAAGTGGCAACCAGATGCTCTGCTCTGTTCGGGAATAAGGCTGTGTTTGCTTTGCCCTTTGCTCCCCGATAAGGCCCTGTGGGGAAACGCTCGTGGGCGATCAAAGTCCCAAAGTTGACCTTGGAGTGTTGCTCAAAGCTCATAGATGGGAATACAAGTGGCCAACCGGAGTATGGGGGAGGGCGTTACGGCTTTCTGGAGCTCCGTATACTCCGTATACTCCGGCAAAACAAATTCCCTGTTGCCTGCTGGGACTTCTTGACTGGAAAGATACGATACCTGTCGTATGCTTGTTTGCGAACAGGTGCACGAGTGCTACATACATGCAAGTACATAGGTATTTTGCCTTGCCAATCTGTGGCCCTTGACTCAATATTGGGTGGAGAGTCCTTGGCGACTGACTGACTGGGACTGACTGACTTACATGATCCCGGGCACTGCTAACCTGCACGACAAAGAAGCGGTACGCCTTGTCACGATCCCGGAGTGCCCCACGAGATACCAAATGAAGGTGCCATGGGAAAATGAAGCGAAAAAGAATAAAACAAAACAAAAAAAGGCCGAACGGGACGATAGTGCGTTCCAAAAGTCGTACGACTCTGTAGGGCGCCGTCGCGGATAAAGATTGGATTCTCTACACTCCATTTGTCCCTTTTTTGCTTTGCTTTGCTTTTTTTAGCTAGCTAATAGCTAGTAAGGTGAACTCATCCACATCCCTAAATAGATTCCAAGCTGCCGGACATGGATATGTGGTATTCCCAAGCGCGTTTGTTCCACGGTATAGCCTCCCACCCCCCAAACCGTGGACGACGAGTAGGTTACCAGGATCGGAAACCCGAAGGCGCTGTTCGCCTGGACCAAAAGGAAAAAACTACAAGACGAAAGTGGGAATGGGAGCATCATTGAAACAAACAATTCCACACGCTTTGTCCCGATGAAGCTAGGAGCTACTGACGGGACTATACCAAAAGGCTGGTAACCCCTTGCTTTCAATGCAAGAGAACAGGAACCAACGAAAAAAAAAAAAAAAAAGAGATTATACAAGGTGCTGTAGAATGTCTGTGCTCCCGTAGATTATTCCCGGTTCCCAAATGATGCTCGGCACCAGATTAATCAACATGAACCCCATTACAGTACTACAATTTTTTTTGACCTGGGTATCGGAGCCCCGACAAAACCAAAGGGAGCTGGCGAGACCACTCACGGCTGTCGCTGAGCGCCGTGATTGGGCCTTCTCTACCGCTGTGGACCATGGAGATCCCGACCTCATATCAATCCATGGGCCCAGCCAATCAGTGTTAGAGTTTCTCAGCGATTACCAAAGGAGCCCCGTTTGGGAACGCTGGGAGAACCCACTGCGGTCGGAGCAAGATTCGCCCGGCGCACAATTTCATGCCGCCGGATGGCCGCGGCACGCCGCAAGGGTTTTTGGGCTACGTGTATGGTGGTGTATTCCGGAGGTTGAAGCTTGGTGGTTGATGCCGTGGAGAGGGACCTTGGGGGGACTTTGCGGCATGATTTCGTGGGTTTGTTTGTCGGTTTTATTTTGGTGAATTAGGAGGTTTGTCGGATTTGCTTGTGATCGCAAGATGGTGGCGACGGAGATACACTGCACATGTTTTCTCTCATTTCCTAATTTCCGTTTATCTATTGATTTGTATTTTTCATTTTTTATTTGTGTTTTATTTTAGTTATGGATCTTCTTTCTTTGTTGTTGATTGACTTGCTCGCAAACAACAGCCTTGTCGTCACCACCCATGTACCTATGATAACATCGTCGTGCTTGGCAGCTTAGGGTCCCACGTCCTCGCTTCATCTTGTCTCGGCAGCATTTTTGGCATCGTCACACTAGCGGCGCCCAAGGAGATTGCAAAGTCGTAGCCTATGGCCCCCCTCGTAGCCCATCGTTCGCAAGGCAAAGCTCTCCTCTTGCCCATCTCCCCGATTGGGGCAGCCGTCTATATCGTCTTGAAGCCTTGCTTTCTCGTCTGGTACTTGCTCTCCCCCGCCCCCCTTGTCCCCTCAAGGGGGTCCCAGTCGTACGGATCCAGTCCACCGGGAGTGGATCGTGCCAAAATGCCGGTTATCCGCCAGCAAAGTTGTTGGCACGAGGAGAGAAGAGAGAGCGTTGCGAGAAAAGGGAAACAGGCAGCGAAGCCAACACCCCCCCGGGACTCGCTCTGAGAAGTCTAGCTTACCTAAAAGGGTAATACTTGAGATTCCCAGCGGGATGGTTAGGGTTGATGGGCGCCGCATTCGTGTTAGGCACGCCTGTCCCGTCCCTGTCCTGTTATCAAACCTGGGATATTGCAACTCGGTTTTAGTTTGTATTAATCGTGATTCAAGAAATATAGTATGGTGAAGGGGTGAGTAGCAAGCAAGGCGAAAAAAAAAAGTCGCCGCCGTGGTCCGATTCCCCAATAGCACCCCATGAAACCTCAATCAACCCTTTGCCAATCTCTCACACACGAGATTCTACTTTGGGCCATCGATCTCATCGTTCCCTTCTGTCGGTACACCCTCCTCCCCACCTGGGGATCCTCTAGCAATTCCCTCGCTCTCGCTTGCCTTGCCTTGCCTCGTTTATTATTACAGGTAACTTTTTTTTTCATCATGTTCTTTTGCGCATGGGCAGCTAGCCGCCTCTGCGGGCGCACACCGAACCTGCTTTTCTGTGACCTACCTACAAGCATGCGTGTGATATGGTTCTCACACTCACATGGCCGAGATTTGGGGTCCGTTTTGACGACTTAAGCGATGTCTTGACGCCGTTATCATTATGCGACCCTTTTTTTTTTCTTGCCTTGGTTCTTTTTTGCCTCACGAGATGGGCGTGGGACAAAGGACGTTGCCCCCCGACATGGCCAGTTGGTACTTTGTCGTAGCTCGACGATCCCCCTCTTTCAAAATCAAATCTTAAACCGCCCCTCATCACCTGGGCAAAAAACTACATTACGAGTTACAGACAAGAGAGAGAGGGAAATAAAACTAGCTTTTTGGCAGTATCCATGCAGCGGCATTTGCGCCCGCGAATCCGCGGCTGTTCGAGTTTTGGCCATGAGGGAAATAGCCAACAAGCCCACCCCGTGTTTCCGTCATTGATTTGAGAATGAAGGGAAAAGCTTCTCTGCTTAGACGCGTTTCATCATCAAATCATCCGTTTTCCCTTTTTCGCACGGGCAACTTTAACAGAGAAAGGCGCGGCAGTGCGGCAGGTTTTTGTGGCTGGTGGGCGTGTCGTAGCGTGTGTGATGTGGTGGCGCCACTAATGGAAACTGGAACGGCACTTAGGCAATCTCTAATCTCCAATCTCCTACCCCGTACTTCCTTTGGACATCAATAGTCCGGTTTGTTAAGTCCGGATTCCACAATAGGCAAACGACTTCGAGGTGTGGTTGCGACTGTAAAATTAGCAAGACCAACAGACGTTATGGAATCGCAATTATCGGCATCACCTTTATTCCCGTGCGCCTTTTCGGCCATTCTATTTCTCCCTCCCACTGTTCCATTCTGCTTCTCTAGTCTGCGACCCTGCATATTTTGTTTGCAAGCAAGCTTTATTTAGACTCAGGGGGGAAAGAGCACTCCGATTATTATGGCCGGTTGCGGTAAGAATTAAGGAGCTGAGCACTGCACAGAAAGCGTGTCGTAGGGCGAACCAGATCCAAGGGATACGATCCCCCTCCCCCCCTTCCCGTTGACGACAGCACGAGAACCAACCGGGCTTTTGCCTATCCACAGCGTTGGGATAGTAGGGCTGAGAGGGAGGCTCGGCAGAGGTTGACATGTGGCAGATGGCGTCCCGACGGCTAGGGAAGACGACCCATTGGCTGGGCTCGGGGCCCCCACACCCCTGAAGCTTGGTGAATGATGACAAAAAAGGTCACCGGTGATCTAAAGCCCTGTTCAGGCAAGGGATCGGCCGCCGCTACTTTGTGCTTGTAGTGGCCTGTGCCAGAGTTTCTCTCTCCCGGCCCTCGCTGTGGTACGCCGTCCGTCCGTCTTGGTCCTTTGCGACGGCCTTTTTTCGAGCCGGGGTCGGGATCTTTTGGAGGAGCTCCCGGGATGCCGCGGTGGACTGTGGACGTGGGATGACCACCCAGCCCAACCACCAGAACCTGCTCACACTCACACAACATGGTTCTGGCACGGCACAGACTGGACCCATACCCTCCAAAGTTAATGAAAGGGGTGCTCATGATGATGATGCTGATACTTTGGCCCCCTTGCCCCCCGGGGAGTTTGGCTGGCAGCCCTGCTGGGATGGAGATGGTATCGATTTTCACGACAGCTACAATACGAGCGATTATTTTCTCCTTTTGTCTTTTTTGCTTTCTGGAGGCGAAAAGATTGATGCGAATCATTTCCCAATTTTCCCCCAAGGCCAGGAGGCTGGATTTGGAGATGTGGGTGCTTGGGCCTCTTTACCTCCGTAGGGCTCTGGTGCTTGCTGCTAGTATGCGCTTCTCGCTGGCAGATGTGCTGCTAGCTGCGCATCAGATGCCGGTTGGGGAAATCGTGATTACACGTACAGGACGAACAAGGGGATTAGTCACCGGTCTATCCACTTTGGCCGGCCATTTCTGTGCCTGAGCCTGAGCTTGAGCCTGTGCTCGGTACGAGTACGTGTACGTGCAGTACTCGTAACTGCTTTCAAATAAAATATCCAGTGTGGGAGTCCACCTGACCCGGGCAGCAAGGTCGTCTAATTGGGGCCAGCCAAGCTCTGGCAAGAAGCACAGATGGAGAGCTCCATACAAGCCGGTTATTCGTACAGGCCATTCGTACAACACAGCAATCCCCGCGCATCTCCATGCCGCGCAACTCGCCCAGTAAAAGGCAGAGGGCGGCAAGATACCAGACGGGAAAAACGGGGAGGGTCACCCTTCTGGAGAAACTCGGCGTACAGTACCGAGTTAGACAGGCGCGCATCTCGCACGTATCAACAACTTCACCCAACGCTGGCCAAAACCGTGGAATGGGAATGGGGGGAGGTGGGTTGGGACGGCACGGTTGGGCGCTGACAGTGGGGAGGGGAGTCTCTCCAACGTCGCAGAAATCTAGAGTGTTAAGAGTGGGAGATGGTTAGCCATGTCTCCGGAGGCTCTTTTGAAATTGCTATAGATAGGAACCAGTGACGGGATCATCAACGAGGGCGTCAGCGTGAAGCTTTTTGGAGGCCGGCAATGGCTCGTCAAGCAAGAGCATTTCCACCCTCGCTTGCTAGACTCGGCGGAATTCGATGAAGCTAGGCGAAGAACCTCACCCAAATAGCTGTCCGCGTGTAGGACTGGCGTGATTGGGGGTGCTCGGCGCTTGTCCGCGGCTCTTTTTGGATTGTTGGAGAGCAACGCGCGCTGTTCCCAATATCGCCAGTGCACTAAGTTAGTCGCAGGCGCAATAGGTCCAGAGTCCAGAGAGCAGGGATTTGGGATTTGGGATGAGAAGGGGGGCTTGGAGCTTGGAGTTGGCGGGAGAAGGCCAATCACAGGCCCGAGCACTACCGATCCGTTTCTTTGGCATCGCTTTCGTAATGGGCGTCATGAGCGGGCCAAAAATAGCTGCCCTTACACAAGCACGTGTGCTGCCACGAGTTAGGCTGAATTCAACCTCCTGGTGGCTGGCGCCCTTTGCAAAGGCCTGGGAACACCGCCAGCCGGCAGCGAGAGTCTCCGGTGAAGGCTGAGCCCAAGCTTTTTCCTTTTTCTCCCTCGTCAACTCAAATCCAAGGTCAAGGTGGCCACGCACACCCCCTCCCCGCTGGAAAGCTCCTGATTAGCATTAGCAGGTAGTTTGGTTAGTCAAGTTAGTTGGCTCCTCTATTTACAGTGCAGTATTAGACAAATTGAGAGTAGAGAGAGTCATGAACATGGGGGGGGAAGAGGATTTGAGATTTGGGGAGAACGGGCAGTGCTGCTCTCTTGGCGACAGCCGGTCGCTGTTCCAAGTTCCTGCTTGCTTGCTAGCTGCCGCCTTACGAGGCTATCCTGCGTCACTGTTGACGATTCGCCTATCATGGCGCGCCATGGCTGCTGCAAACCACGCTTCTCATTTGACGTCGGCCGTTGTCTCGGGATGAAAGAGACGCCACGCCGCCAGGGGCGTTAACCGTTTGACTTGATTACTGTACATGTGCAAATAGAACGGTTCTCCAGCGACAACCGTGCCAAAAGGTCGCACGCCCGTCAGTTCACCCTTTCTCCATACTTTTTTTTCTCTCGCTGCCTGTCTGATGCCGCAACCTAAAACTTACGTCCGTCCGGTACTCGTAGCCCATCATGATGTGCCGCTTGAGCCTGGAGCCATTGGCCCTACGGGCGGAGACAGCATGAGCCCTACAGCGACGCCACCGCAAAAGTAAGGTACGGATACATGCTGATGCTCCTTTGTTGGGGGGCTTGCTCTTTATTTCGAGGAGGAGAGAACAAGACCAAGCCCGCCGCCACCAGGACGGCAAAAAGGTTGGCCGCGATAGGTAAACGTGGAGCAGAGACACGACACACACACGCCTTACGATAGCGATGTGATTTGGCTTGAACTTGATGTTGTATGTACCTTTTCCCACGCAGCGCCATATTCGTACGGAGCTGCCTGGAATTTTGCATTAATGATTACTAAATAATTCTAATAATACTCATACTACAATCAAATTCAACCCTTTTTTCACGGCCTCTATGAAGATTCCGGAGACCAAAACGTGTTATTCGTGCTGCCGCTGTTTTGGGAGCTGTGTCGAGTCATGGGCCAAGAAGAGCGGGACGAGCGAGAGCCATCCGCATTGATTGACAAGGACAAGATTGGAAGGGGGGGCGCATCGGAGCCAGGTCGCCCCTCTCTCGCCGATTCGAGCAGTTGAGCCCCAATCCTTTGGCTCGGGTTAAGCAGCGAGGAGTTGCGATTCGATGTCCGAAGCGGCGACGCGGCAGTAAAGCAAGGACAAGAATAACTCGCCATGCCGCGACGGCTTTACCATGATTATCGGGACTCGAGTTGAGCGAGAGCGATATGGAGCACAGTATCCCGGCCGCACAGTTATACTTTTGTTTCTTTGAAGCAGCAACGTTTTCGTGTTTGCCGATTTTACCGGGAGCCGGTAGAAAGCCTAAAGCACACCGGCGCCGTCTCTGCGTGCGTGCCAGAGCGGGCTGCGGGACGCATTGTAGAGTAGACTGCCATTGCCAAAGACACAAGACACAAAGAGGCATTTCTGCCACCGTATCGTACTGTAACACATGTATTCACGGGCCTCCGGTCGGAGAATGGATGCCGGCAAAAGGTCCGCCAACGCATTCCATCTTCCAACAGGTGGCGGCAAGCCCTTCCTCCCAAGGCGCATTGGCCAATGCGAGGCGCGGAATGGCCAGATGCGATTTCGTCCGAAGATCCTTCTACACCGTTAGCCCAGCAAAAAGGAATGGCCGGTGCCTTAGCCGTGGTCGTTCCTTTCTGGGCGCAGTGTTTCGAATGCAACGTCTCGACGTCTAGAAGGCTACCCCCTACTAGGAGCAATGGCTTGGGCCTAAACAAGACACTTGAACTGTGTGCTAGCTAGCAAGAATAGGAGAAGTCGAAGCAACTCGCACTCGCGCTTGTGTCTGCTAAGCATTCTGAGCATCGAATAGCATTAGAGCCATGTCAGCGCAGCCCTATGACGACGACGGCACAGCGTTGGCTTTGCATCCTAGCCCGGCCACTTGTACCTTACTTGTCCTGCCTGCCGGTAACCTAGCAGACCGACAGTCCCAGTACCCATACCGCGACTTTGCAGCTTTTCACATCACATCACATCGTATAAAACCGCATCGTATCACGCCTAGGACCGCGGGCGGTACGAGTCCATGCTGGTGCGAGTTGCGAAACAGCCCAGCGTATGTTTGGACGAGTACGAGGTGCCGACAGCCAGCGGGTATACGTCGGGCGGAAAGGCGGAGAGGGCCCAACAATTGCCCCGGCGCACGGCCTGGAGCCCCGGCTGTCGCATCCTGCTCATCATACTGTAGAGAGGTGCGAGTACCTACGTGGTGGTACCTACGTTTGGCATCCGGGCTGGTACAGGGCCATAGAACCGTAGCGGCACAGGTACCTGCCGGGCGACGACAGGCATGTAGGGGGGAAGAGGCGGGAGAGGCGGACTGGACTGGCCGTTTGGCGCTTCTTCTGGGACCCGCGGCTGGTGGCAGTGGCAGTAGCAGCCAGGCCAGGCAAGGGAGAGCAGACAGCGATGAATGCTTGCCAGATGGGGCACTGGCACTGGATGGGATGTGCAAAAAACCGGGCAAATTTGGCTCATGACAAAACCAGCGACCAGAGCCAAAGCCATGTGGTGCTACAATTAGTAGCGGCACAACAGCAAACACGCGCTAGGCACGTATTGGGAGGGGGGCAGCACTGACACTAAGAAAAGTACCTCCCGGGTGCCCTGTCCCTAAAGCTAGAGGCTAGAGGCAGAGGCAGAGGCAGGCAGGACCTAGAGAGTTGGTCCTCACGCCTCCCGACAGGCGGCAGTAGCGCCACTCCCCCCCTTGTTGCCTTTTGCTGCTATGGCCCCCCCCGCTCTATCCGCAGTATCCAGCACCCAGTATCCCACTCGCAACTGCCTGCAGACTCCACACCATCGCCTACCGTCACT
This sequence comes from Trichoderma camerunense, assembly GCF_050948025.1. Classification (NCBI taxonomy): domain Eukaryota; kingdom Fungi; phylum Ascomycota; class Sordariomycetes; order Hypocreales; family Hypocreaceae; genus Trichoderma; species Trichoderma camerunense. Next base: position 2,139,617 of record NW_028145367.1, read on the forward strand.
GCAACAGGCACAAAACATGCGTCGATGTGCTGGCCACACCCCCCCTGCACAAGTGCAAGTGCCTACTGCAGCATAGGCCACTCCTGCCGCACCCCCTGTCCAGCCAGAACGCACAGCCAGATCCATCCGCGCAGCCCAAAACCTCGTGTCTTGTCCTGCTACCGCCACGCCCCGGCACCGATCGACCTTGCTCTTGTAGACGGGATGGCCTGTCACAGCTTTTTTTCGTGCACGCCTTCACCCCCCTCCACCTCCAGAACAACGCTAATTACATAGTACAAAGCCTTGCTGGGCGGGCTTCACAAGGCCTGCCCCATGCAGCCCTGCAGCATCCGTCCAGGGTCTCGTCGCATACACACTGAGCTTTGGACTGACACAGGCAGATAAGTCGAGGCATCTAGTATTTAACTCTCTCATCCTCCCATCTTGGTCCAACCCGTCATGACCATTCCGATCCAACAATTGCTCAGACTCACATCTGCTATATAATACCAATCGACATCTCATCCCAATCATCCATCTTCATCTTTACTCTTCAAGTCAAAGCAGAGCCTCTTCACTTGTCTCTTCTCTTTACCCAAGGCCGCCTTGCTCAGCACCCCTCCACCAACAGTCATATCGGCTCTTATCTCTCTACTACACAACATCTTCAACACATTAACACATCACACAATGGCCATGTACGCCATCTCACAACAACACCCCTACGCCTACGCTGCAGTTGCAGCACCGGCTCCTCCTCCTCCCAGACACTGCTCAAACCACGGCACCAGCAGTGCTTTCAGCAGCTCTGCCCACCCTGACGAGGATTGGACCAAGATCTCAGATCTTGCCGAGCGCAGGAGGATACAGAACCGCATCGCTCAGCGCAACTACCGTATGTCTCACTCACAGCCTCTATGGAATTGGGAGCGCAATCTTTTTTCCTTTTTTCTTTTTTCCCTCCCTCTAACACTCTTTTGCAGGCAAGAAGCTTAAGCGCCGTCTGGAGGACCTTGAGCGCCGCGCTGGATCCGAAGAGGGCGATGCTGAGAAGCAGCCTTCGCCAGTGCAGTCCAACACCAGCCCCAACAAGATCACCAAGCGCCAGTCAATCTCCAAGGCACACAAGGCCCACCAGCCTGCTCCCGTCCGCCTGCCGACTCCTCCCAAGGCCATCGTGTCTCAGGGTCAATTCACTCCTCCCATGGAGTCGCACGAGGAGCTTGCCTTTGCCCCTCCCGCCTACCACCACCACGACGAGCGCGAGCGCTCCAACACGCCGCCCGTCTTCTCCTACACAACCTACCCGGCTCCCGATGAGCTGCTCATCAACCCTTACGGATCTGCTCATGCCTATCCCACCATGACCACCGCTGAGGCCTACCCCAACTACCTGACGGCCACCGCCATGCCTGCTTCGCTGCCTCCTCTGGGACACTACAGCGAGCCCATCAAGCGGGATCTGTATCCCGACAATGTCATCAGCCCCTACATTGGCTATGGCTTCATGCCTACTCACGACATGGGCATGCCCACTCCCTACGACCCATCCAACCCTCTGGTGAGTTCGGCTAGGCATCTCTCCTACTCTCGGGATCTGCGTTGCTGATTCTGAATGCCACAGACTCCTCCTCTGTCGCACTCATACGACCACTCGGCTGCCTGCTCTGAGACGGGCTTCGAGTACCCTACAACCCCGCTGTCCATGCCCGGATCTCCGGCCATGATGCAGCACCAGCATTAAATGGAAGCAAAAAAACAGAAACGCAAAACAAAAAAAAAAAACACGCAAAACAGAAAAAACACCAGATTTCATACAATTCATCATCCTCCCTTTCTATCTACACTCCGAAGTACATATGCACCACCTTGTCACAAACTACTCTACCCGCCTCTTCATCGAGTCCGATCATCGGACTCAAACAAGGTGGTGGTGATTTGACATCACGAAAAATGATTTCTGGTTTTATGCACGGGGTTCACAGCACTACTAGTGCGCAAAGGGTTACTTTTTGATTATTTTTTATGAGGACAAATAGCATGGCGATTGTGGGTCTCGTTCATTCTTCTTGGGGAGCCTTGGTTGAGCTCAATATTTGTGTTACCACCTTTTTTATACTTTTTTTTGTGTTCTTTTACGAAGTGGAAATTGGGATGACTTGAAAGATGGGTTGGGTTGGCGGGCGTTCCAAGGAGCAACGGATTGATCGATGTGATTAGCATCTCATCTGGCTTGGTCTTTTGGGTACATGTACTCTAACCTGATGCTCAGCACAGGTTTGTTGGATATAGCTTTTTTTGGTGTTTTCTCTTTTTACTTTATTCTCCATTTTGGATTATACTAGATATCCCCGCCGGAATACTTTACGGATCGGGCACTAGAAGCGTGCTCAAATATCAAAAAAACACATTGTTCTTACACTTTATCTTGTGCCTACATCGTGCCTGCATCGTGCTTACAGCTTGCCTACAGCTCTACCGAGCAAATGGTGATTTGGAAGTGAAGTCAAACAGCTGCTGTCCCGACGCAGCGGACGAACCGGCGACGCTACTGGCATGGCTTGGTTGGCTTGGGTTCACTGCCCAACTGCCATGTGGACGAAGCCACACTACCTCGAGATAGTTTGGTTGCGGCCGCAGCGGTAAAAATAGTAGCGCCACATGCGCCCGGCGCTTGGAGTGCAAGCGAAGGCTCGTTGCTTTTTTGTCCCTATTCTTTTTTGCTTGTCTACGGAAAGTTTTTGCGGGGAGAATTTGGCCGGGAAGCGGAGGCGTTTCTGCGCCTCGAAGTGGCATTTTCTTGTTTTGCCATGGACATGCGTGTGTTGCGTGAAGGAAGGATTTCTAAGTAGCGCTTCCTTTGTTTCTAGGAGCAGCCACCCCACGTCACCTATCAAGCACGTGGGAATGGAGGCGCTGGGCGAGTTTGTTGCGTGTCAGTGTGTAGGTATTTGGCATCTTTTTTTTTTTTTTTTTTTTTTGGGTTTGCTGGCTTTTGTGGCTCGTGGCTTGAGATCGGATTTACTCGCCTTTGCTACGCCCCCCCGAAGTTTGGTTTTGACAGGTTTGTCACCTTGTTGGTGTTGTCTCCACTGGACTTTTCGGAGCTTAGAGCAGAGCAGAGTGCATTACTAAGGAATCTGGAGAAAAAGTCCGGAGTAAGAATACTCCGCTCCAGCTGTCTCGCCCGATCGGAGTATCCGCACGAACCTAGCCGAAGCTCAACTTACTCGCTGCAACATTGAATCTTGACCCAACAAGGCTACCGCTGGCGAGGCTACGGGACTCTGGAGACAGCAAGTTTGAAACTTTGCCATCTCTTGCTCGCAATTAATAATTCAATATCAACAAAAGAGAAAAATCGCCGCCGCGCGATCTCTTTCCTTCGAACAATGATGCACGCCACGACTCGCTGGCAGCAACTGCTCTATCTGTATGGTGGAGACCAGTAAGAGACTCCCCTCCCTCAACTTTGCGCTGGTTCCTTATCCGCCTTTTGCATCCGTTGCCTGCGCCGCGATGGCTTCTTTGTGTTTTTTTGTTTTCCTCACCCCTCTACCTTTTTTCCTCATTTGGTATACACACTGTGGGAGCCTATCATGCCCTAATCTGATCATTGGCTCGATTGGGAATGAGTTGGAAGCGAATCGGAAGTCTAGACCACGGCGGTGGCTTTGGGTTTTGAAATCTTGCCTCTTCCTTCTTGGCACCGCAGCACACCCCTTGATGGCATGAATAACTGGGGAAAGGGGAAAGATGAAGCCATTGGAGGTAGCAAGCAAGCGAGCGGGCAAAGATGAAATTGAAAAAGGAAAAAAGTGAAGCATCTCGAGGCTAACAGAAACCCGCCCCTTGGGGTTCACACCAACAAAAGACCGTGGGACTCCTCATTATGGGTCACTTCAGATGATCGCGTCCGCGGAGGCGCCAGCCAGTCCCACCTCTCCGTGATAAACCCCGAAAAGGCCCGGTTCTACGGCCATCTCGATACCCAGACGCTTGGTGGTGCCGGCTTCGCATCGCAGCATAGCTTGGGGGTGCTGGACTGGGACCTGTCGGGCTACGAGGGCATCATCTTTTCGGTGGCCGAAGCTGATGGCAAACGATACGCGCTGACGCTCAAGGACGAGATACCCCCGAAGAGGGGCGACGGGCGTGAGGAGGCTGGTATCAGCTGGGAGGCCGAATTCACGGTCTCGGAGGGCGGATCGGAGATTGACTTGAAGACGGTGTTTTTGCCATGGAGTGCGTTTAAGCCGACGTATCGAGGCAGGCCGAAGCCGGATGCGAAGCCGCTGGACTTGTCTAATGTCAAGCGAGTTGGGTTGATGATGCGAAGGTGAGGAGAACCACGATCTACCCCCTTTGAAATGACTCGATGCGTGGGGGTCTCTGGAATTGACTCGTGAGAATTATAGTTTCTTTGGAGACCAAGAGGGAGACTTCTCCATCGAAATCCATGCTATTGCCGCTAGGCGAGAGATTGAGGAGGAAGAAGAGGATGACGATCCTAAGGCTGCTGTTGAAGCTACGGCGTTAAACAAGGTGCAAAGCCGCCGGCGTAGTTGGTTTCGGCGGTTACTCTGTGGGTTAATTTGAAGGAGCTGCATCAATGGGATTGATGACGGGCAGTTGAAATAACGATGAAGCATATGATTTGACCTGTTGTCGACTTATACGGCTTACGACAACTTATCCACAAAACAGACGAACAACTACTCTACACAAAACCAACTACTTTATCAACATCTGCTTTGGCTATTCAACGTCTATCTTGTGCTTGGAATGTGAAACCGTCTTGATATCGAAGTTGTCAATCTACACAGTGACCAACTGCACGCAGATAGCTTCCCACAGCTGGATTGCAGCACTTGCGGCACCAATGTCGTCACCACTTGAAGCTCAATCTAGCTCTCACCTAACACTACATTGCATTGATTGTACTAGATAAACTGCACCCCCTTCTCACATGCCAGGTAAGTAAAACTACTAAACATTTCATGTTAAACCTCGCTTTGAATTGATTATACCTAGGTATCGGTTATCTGCTGCTAGTTCTGTCCATGGCTGGTAGTCTTTCCGATTCTCACCAAAGAAAGCTGCCATCGCCACACAACGCAAGCTCACAACAAAACAGCATTTAACACCACAACCATAATCCGATAACTACGCAACACAGTCAGACTCTAATCGTCTAATCGCCTCAGCAGCCATGCCTCTACTCCGTACTCGACCGACTTTCACTCCCCCCTTCATGCGATCCTTGGCCTTGCATCGCCACCGCCTTTGCCCTACCAAGGCGCCGTGGCGATCCTCCAGTTCGCTGCCCGGATCGGAGCGCTTCGTTGACGTGTCCGGGTCCGGGTGACATTGCCTGGCTGTCGGCGCGCTAAGCTTATATCTCCCCGCGACTGGCGAGCTCAATTGCGTTGCTGCTTTGCTTACGCACGCCGGCGCGAAGCTTCCTGGGCTGCCGGGCCTCTCTCTGCTGAGAGGAGGGGGTGGATGGGCGGGCGCGGGTGCGGATGTCGCTGGCGGGAATGCTGAGCTCAACGCAGCTGTTTGAGACGGGAATGACTGCGGCATGGGCTGTGCGGCGTGAGAGCTCTCTTTTGAGGTCTTAATCCCGGAGTTCCTCACGGCCGGAGGAGGGGAGAGATTTTGATTTTCTTACTTCCCCGGCAGTCATCCTCCGAAGACACAACACACTTGCACACTTATACACACTGTTTTCCCTCGTGTGTCCCCCTTTTTGTAACAAAAGGCTGAAACTAATTGCTCTTCCACCACCAAAGCCAGAAAGTTGGCTTGCTTCCTTCTTCCACAGCATTTCTTACCAACAAGCCATGATTCCAGATTTGCTTCCACCCGCCACAAAGCCCTCTGCCTTCTTTTTCTAGGCCATCTGAGTCTCACTCGAGCTTATGCCTGTGATTTTATGATCAACGCCGTTCCCAGCGGCAGTGCTGTCATCTGCTACTTCCCGAGAATGACTGCCGGGGAGGCTGTCGCTCTGGCTGCCGTGCGAGGTGTTGGCAGATGCACAGTGGCGAAAGGATAAGAAGCTTAAGCTACTTGATGATGAAGAGTTTATGACACGCGGGCTTTTCTCAAAGAGGCATGTATAGAATCCTACGAATCGAGATCCTATTGGGAGAGTTGAAAGCACAAGGCATGAAACTAATCGGAGCATGATGGCTGATTGTCGGTTCCCCAACTACATACTTTGGAGAAATCGCACTCTGGATCGGCCTAGCTACTGCGACAGCCGGGGTGCTCGCCCGACGGCCGATGCAACAATCTCTTGGTCTATCTGGGGGAGTCTTGGATATCCTCGCGACTACTACCTTGTCAATTCGGCAGTCCTGCGTTTGCAGTGTTTTTGCTACTTAAGGTGTCGAGTGTGTCTCTTTCTGAAGCAAAGTATGACAAACGGCACGGAGACAGAAAGGACTATCAAGAGTGGAAGCAGAGTACGCCGAGGGTAATATCGGAGATTTGGTAAGGTGAGTTTCTGTCCCCTATTCTTTGAGTCTCTCTCCTGGGAAGTCGGCCACTTGGAGAAAATAGCAAATTGTAATATGAGATTTGTACAATTATATATAAGTTTATATGATTTGAATCCATCCAGAAGAGATGGCGATATAGACGTCATGCTTGGTGCAAATCAATGGACCATGATGCAGTTTTACTCATGTCATGCTTTCCACTCCACTCTCCCATTTTCATTCGCTGCCTTTTGCTTGGGTTGCTTATTTATAAAAGGACTTGACCTTTTCAATCTCATCATAGCTGCCCATGAAGATACCTGACCTGTCGTGGATGTGCTCTGGTACAACCTCCAGCATTCTGTTCATTGTGCTGTCAACAGCCTGGCCGCCAGCTTATCACATGCCAAAGTTAGTCTCCAGTCGAATTTTACCAAAGGGGGCTGCTGATATTGACGACTTACCATTCTCAAAAACCAAAGCCATGGGCGCACACTCGTATAGGATACGAAGCTTGCCCTTGGGGCTCTTCTTGTCCGCCGGGTAAGCGAAGATGCCTCCGTACAGAAGCGTGCGGTAAGCATCGGCAACCATGCTGCCAATGTAACGAGCGCTGTAGGGCTTGCCGTCTGCCTGGGCCTGCTTGAGCGAGTTGAAGTAGTTGATGGTCTTGTCCTCCCAGTACAGCGAGTTGCCCTCGTTGACGGAGTAGATGGCGCGCGATTTGGGGATGCGCATGTCCGGGTGGGACAGGATGAACTCGCCGATGCCGTTGTCGAGCGTGAAGCCGTTGACGGTGCTGCCCTTCATGGTCATGACGAGCTGGGCGGAGGCGCCGTACATTGTGAAGCCGGCGGCGACGAGCTCTGTGCCGGGCTTGAGGATGTCCTCCTTGCTAGCGACGTTGACGCCGTCGGGGATCTTGTGGATGGCGAAGATTGTGCCTACAGACACTCCAGCATCCAGGTTGGAGGAGCCGTCGATGGGGTCGCAGGAGACAATATAGCGGGCGCCGGCGGCCTGGGGGAAGTGAATCTCCGTCTCTTCCTCCTCGGACACGAGCATGGCGACTTTTCCGCAGGAGCGCATGGCCTCGATGAAGAGGTCGTTGGAGATGACGTCGAGCTTCTTCTGCTCGTCGCCGGTGGTGTTGGAGGAGCCGGCCAGACCTGTCAGGTTGACGAGGGTGGCGCGACGGATGTAGTAGGCGATGGACTTGAAGGAGTATTGGAGAGCATGGCAAAGCAATCTGTTTGACTTGAACGTTAGTCTTTTTGTTGTTTGCTTCTCTGTGGGAGAGCGGGATAGTAGGTGGTAACGCAGTGCAACTCAATGGAATGACTTCATTCAATGCTCGTGCAGTGCAAAGTCAGCAGGTGAAAATTGAAAACGTACGTGAAATCACCAGTGGCTTCTTTGTGCTTAATCTGCTCTTCGGTAAGGAACCGCGTGAGTGTGATGATGTGGGTGTTGACTTTTTCGCCCGTGTCTGCGCTCATGGTGGCGGTTTGAGGCGATGATGTAATTTGGGGGAAGCTTGATTTTAGTTATACAGCAGAGGAGCTTGCTGGTAGTGGTGATTTCCGTGTCCTGAATGTAGATCTCGGCGACGCGGGTATTAAGTGAGGCAATTGGACTGAAATGAATCGAATTGAGGTTGAGAGAAAGAGTTTGGGGATTCTATTTGGAGAAGAGGGTAGAGCTGTAGTGAGGCACGGCTAGCACTGGTACAGCTCGGCAATACAAGCGATGACGCGGGGTATATCGTGGGGTTTTGGAGAGAGTTTCAGAGGGCAGCTTTTTTTTGGGGGGAAGAACCACGACTCATATATAAAGACGAAGAAGAAGAAGAGAAAAAAAGGGGCAAAGGGAAAATAGAAAAGTTCCCTGGCTACGGACACTGATCACAAGACTCCCGAAAATTAGAAAACGATCGCGTAAACCCGCGCTGTCCATCCGGCCGGGACTAGAACGCAGGTCCCTCTTTGGCCAGGTTAAGTTCCCTCAAGGATGGCTTGTGCGGTGCGGCTTCGTTCAACGGGAGCGGCTACTCTAGGCCCTTGAATTTGCATTGGCATTGGATGTGCTAGGCAGGGGTGGGAGAGAGAAGGGAAGATCCGTCTTTGCATTCTTTTGGCTTCCTTTTCTCTCCTATCAAGTGACAAAACTCTTACACAGCATAGAGTCATGCTTAACCGACTATACCGAAGGGGCACCGGGCATGAGACTTGGCTTCCGGGCTACGGTATTCACCGGATGAGGGGAGCTTTTGCCCTCTTTCTTTCGGCGGGGGCGGGAGCGGCGCGCGGGGGCCCGGGGTGGGCCGTGGGGGGGAGGGGGGAGTGTGTTGGTTAGGGGGGGGT